>NW_027193542.1:0-83513 GCF_032444005.1 Ranitomeya imitator | reverse complement strand
GAGAACGATGACTGGTTAAAATTTTTGGTGGTTTCTTGTTCAGTCCATAGGCCTACATCATGTGGCAAACCGGTGAGCATGTGGCTCTATTAGTATAGGAGATACCTGAAAACATATCACACTTTTCATCATAGTGCTTTTACCAATGCATAAAATGCATGGAGAAGTCATTTCGAATGACTGGTCCTCAGTGTTGTGAGAACGATGACTGGTTAAAATTTTTGGTGGTTTCTTGTTCAGTCCATAGGCCTACATCATGTGGCAAACCGGTGAGCATGTGGCTCTATTAGTATAGGAGATACCTGAAAACATATCACACTTTTCATCATAGTGCTTTTACCAATGCATAAAATGCATGGAGAAGTCATTTCGAATGACTGGTCCTCAGTGTTGTGAGAACGATGACTGGTTAAAATTTTTGGAGGTTTCTTGTTCAGTCCATAGGCCTACATCATGTGGCAAACCGGTGAGCATGTGGCTCTATTAGTATAGGAGATACCTGGAAACATATCACACTTTTCATCATAGTGCTTTTACCAATGCATAAAATGCATGGAGAAGTCATTTCGAATGACTGGTCCTCAGTGTTGTGAGAACGATGACTGGTTAAAATTTTTGGTGGTTTCTTGTTCAGTCCATAGGCTTACATCATGTGGCAAACCGGTGAGCATGTGGCTCTATTAGTATAGGAGATACCTGAAAAAATATCACACTTTTCATCATAGTGCTTTTACCAATGCATAAAATGCATGGAGAAGTCATTTTGAATGTCTGGTCCTCAGTGTTGTGAGAACGATGACTGGTTAAAATTTTTGGTGGTTTCTTGTTCAGTCCATAGGCCTACATCATGTGGCAAACCGGTGAGCATGTGGCTCTATTAGTATAGGAGATACCTGAAAACATATCACACTTTTCATCATAGTGCTTTTACCAATGCATAAAATGCATGGAGAAGTCATTTCGAATGACTGGTCCTCAGTGTTGTGAGAACGATGACTGGTTAAAATTTTTGGTGGTTTCTTGTTCAGTCCATAGGCCTACATCATGTGGCAAACCGGTGAGCATGTGGCTCTACTAGTATAGGAGATACCTGAAAACATATCACACTTTTCATCATAGTGCTTTTACCAATGCATAAAATGCATGGAGAAGTCATTTCGAATGACTGGTCCTCAGTGTTGTGAGAACGATGACTGGTTAAAATTTTTGGTGGTTTCTTGTTCAGTCCATAGGCCTACATCATGTGGCAAACCAGTGAGCATGTGGCTCTATTAGTATAGGAGATACCTGAAAACATATCACACTTTTCATCATAGTGCTTTTACCAATGCATAAAATGCATGGAGAAGTAATTTCGAATGACTGGTCCTCAGTGTTGTGAGAACGATGACTGGTTAAAATTTTTGGTGGTTTCTTGTTCAGTCCATAGGCCTACATCATGTGGCAAACCGGTGAGCATGTGGCTCTATTAGTATAGGAGATACCTGAAAACATATCACACTTTTCATCATAGTGCTTTTACCAATGCATAAAATGCATGGAGAAGTCATTTCGAATGACTGGTCCTCAGTGTTGTGAGAACGATGACTGGTTAAAATTTTTGGTGGTTTCTTGTTCAGTCCATAGGCCTACATCATGTGGCAAACCGGTGAGCATTTGGCTCTATTAGTATAGGAGATACCTGAAAACATATCACACTTTTCATCATAGTGCTTTTACCAATGCATAAAATGCATGGAGAAGTCATTTCGAATGACTGGTCCTCAGTGTTGTGAGAACGATGACTGGTTAAAATTTTTGGTGGTTTCTTGTTCAGTCCATAGGCCTACATCATGTGGCAATCCGGTGAGCATGTGGCTCTATTAGTATAGGAGATACCTGAAAACATATCACACTTTTCATCATAGTGCTTTTACCAATGCATAAAATGCATGGAGAAGTCATTTCGAATGACTGGTCCTCAGTGTTGTGAGAACGATGACTGGTTAAAATTTTTGGTGGTTTCTTGTTCAGTCCATAGGCCTACATCATGTGGCAAACCGGTGAGCATGTGGCTCTATTAGTATAGGAGATACCTGAAAACATATCACACTTTTCATCATAGTGCTTTTACCAATGCATAAAATGCATGGAGAAGTCATTTCGAATGACTGGTCCTCAGTGTTGTGAGAACGATGACTGGTTAAAATTTTTGGTGGTTTCTTGTTCAGTCCATAGGCCTACATCATGTGGCAAACCGGTGAGCATGTGGCTCTATTAGTATAGGAGATACCTGAAAACATATCACACTTTTCATCATAGTGCTTTTACCAATGCATAAAATGCATGGAGAAGTCATTTCGAATGACTGGTCCTCAGTGTTGTGAGAACGATGACTGGTTAAAATTTTTGGTGGTTTCTTGTTCAGTCCATAGGCCTACATCATGTGGCAAACCGGTGAGCATGTGGCTCTATTAGTATAGGAGATACCTGAAAACATATCACACTTTTCATCATAGTGCTTTTACCAATGCATAAAATGCATGGAGAAGTCATTTCGAATGACTGGTCCTCAGTGTTGTGAGAACGATGACTGGTTAAAATTTTTGGTGGTTTCTTGTTCAGTCCATAGGCCTACATCATGTGGCAAACCGGTGAGCATGTGGCTCTATTAGTATAGGAGATACCTGAAAACATATCACACTTTTCATCATAGTGCTTTTACCAATGCATAAAATGCATGGAGAAGTCATTTCGAATGACTGGTCCTCAGTGTTGTGAGAACGATGACTGGTTAAAATTTTTGGTGGTTTCTTGTTCAGTCCATAGGCCTACATCATGTGGCAAACCGGTGAGCATGTGGCTCTATTAGTATAGGAGATACCTGAAAACATATCACACTTTTCATCATAGTGCTTTTACCAATGCATAAAATGCATGGAGAAGTCATTTCGAATGACTGGTCCTCAGTGTTGTGAGAACGATGACTGGTTAAAATTTTTGGTGGTTTCTTGTTCAGTCCATAGGCCTACATCATGTGGCAAACCGGTGAGCATGTGGCTCTATTAGTATAGGAGATACCTGAAAACATATCACACTTTTCATCATAGTGCTTTTACCAATGCATAAAATGCATGGAGAAGTCATTTCGAATGACTGGTCCTCAGTGTTGTGAGAACGATGACTGGTTAAAATTTTTGGTGGTTTCTTGTTCAGTCCATAGGCCTACATCATGTGGCAAACCGGTGAGCATTTGGCTCTATTAGTATAGGAGATACCTGAAAACATATCACACTTTTCATCATAGTGCTTTTACCAATGCATAAAATGCATGGAGAAGTCATTTCGAATGACTGGTCCTCAGTGTTGTGAGAACGATGACTGGTTAAAATTTTTGGTGGTTTCTTGTTCAGTCCATAGGCCTACATCATGTGGCAAACCGGTGAGCATGTGGCTCTATTAGTATAGGAGATACCTGAAAACATATCACACTTTTCATCATAGTGCTTTTACCAATGCATAAAATGCATGGAGAAGTCATTTCGAATGACTGGTCCTCAGTGTTGTGAGAACGATGACTGGTTAAAATTTTTGGTGGTTTCTTGTTCAGTCCATAGGCCTACATCATGTGGCAAACCGGTGAGCATGTGGCTCTATTAGTATAGGAGATACCTGAAAACATATCACACTTTTCATCATAGTGCTTTTACCAATGCATAAAATGCATGGAGAAGTCATTTCGAATGACTGGTCCTCAGTGTTGTGAGAACGATGACTGGTTAAAATTTTTGTTGGTTTCTTGTTCAGTCCATAGGCCTACATCATGTGGCAAACCGGTGAGCATTTGGCTCTATTAGTATAGGAGATACCTGAAAACATATCACACTTTTCATCATAGTGCTTTTACCAATGCATAAAATGCATGGAGAAGTCATTTCGAATGACTGGTCCTCAGTGTTGTGAGAACGATGACTGGTTAAAATTTTTGGTGGTTTCTTGTTCAGTCCATAGGCCTACATCATGTGGCAAACCGGTGAGCATGTGGCTCTATTAGTATAGGAGATACCTGAAAACATATCACACTTTTCATCATAGTGCTTTTACCAATGCATAAAATGCATGGAGAAGTCATTTCGAATGACTGGTCCTCAGTGTTGTGAGAACGATGACTGGTTAAAATTTTTGGTGGTTTCTTGTTCAGTCCATAGGCCTACATCATGTGGCAAACCGGTGAGCATGTGGCTCTATTAGTATAGGAGATACCTGAAAACATATCACACTTTTCATCATAGTGCTTTTACCAATGCATAAAATGCATGGAGAAGTCATTTCGAATGACTGGTCCTCAGTGTTGTGAGAACGATGACTGGTTAAAATTTTTGGTGGTTTCTTGTTCAGTCCATAGGCCTACATCATGTGGCAAACCGGTGAGCATGTGGCTCTATTAGTATAGGAGATACCTGAAAACATATCACACTTTTCATCATAGTGCTTTTACCAATGCATAAAATGCATGGAGAAGTCATTTCGAATGACTGGTCCTCAGTGTTGTGAGAACGATGACTGGTTAAAATTTTTGGAGGTTTCTTGTTCAGTCCATAGGCCTACATCATGTGGCAAACCGGTGAGCATGTGGCTCTATTAGTATAGGAGATACCTGGAAACATATCACACTTTTCATCATAGTGCTTTTACCAATGCATAAAATGCATGGAGAAGTCATTTCGAATGACTGGTCCTCAGTGTTGTGAGAACGATGACTGGTTAAAATTTTTGGTGGTTTCTTGTTCAGTCCATAGGCTTACATCATGTGGCAAACCGGTGAGCATGTGGCTCTATTAGTATAGGAGATACCTGAAAAAATATCACACTTTTCATCATAGTGCTTTTACCAATGCATAAAATGCATGGAGAAGTCATTTTGAATGTCTGGTCCTCAGTGTTGTGAGAACGATGACTGGTTAAAATTTTTGGTGGTTTCTTGTTCAGTCCATAGGCCTACATCATGTGGCAAACCGGTGAGCATGTGGCTCTATTAGTATAGGAGATACCTGAAAACATATCACACTTTTCATCATAGTGCTTTTACCAATGCATAAAATGCATGGAGAAGTCATTTCGAATGACTGGTCCTCAGTGTTGTGAGAACGATGACTGGTTAAAATTTTTGGTGGTTTCTTGTTCAGTCCATAGGCCTACATCATGTGGCAAACCGGTGAGCATGTGGCTCTATTAGTATAGGAGATACCTGAAAACATATCACACTTTTCATCATAGTGCTTTTACCAATGCATAAAATGCATGGAGAAGTCATTTCGAATGACTGGTCCTCAGTGTTGTGAGAACGATGACTGGTTAAAATTTTTGGTGGTTTCTTGTTCAGTCCATAGGCCTACATCATGTGGCAAACCGGTGAGCATGTGGCTCTATTAGTATAGGAGATACCTGAAAACATATCACACTTTTCATCATAGTGCTTTTACCAATGCATAAAATGCATGGAGAAGTCATTTCGAATGACTGGTCCTCAGTGTTGTGAGAACGATGACTGGTTAAAATTTTTGGTGGTTTCTTGTTCAGTCCATAGGCCTACATCATGTGGCAAACCGGTGAGCATGTGGCTCTATTAGTATAGGAGATACCTGAAAACATATCACACTTTTCATCATAGTGCTTTTACCAATGCATAAAATGCATGGAGAAGTCATTTCGAATGACTGGTCCTCAGTGTTGTGAGAACGATGACTGGTTAAAATTTTTGGTGGTTTCTTGTTCAGTCCATAGGCCTACATCATGTGGCAAACCGGTGAGCATGTGGCTCTATTAGTATAGGAGATACCTGAAAACATATCACACTTTTCATCATAGTGCTTTTACCAATGCATAAAATGCATGGAGAAGTCATTTCGAATGACTGGTCCTCAGTGTTGTGAGAACGATGACTGGTTAAAATTTTTGGTGGTTTCTTGTTCAGTCCATAGGCCTACATCATGTGGCAAACCGGTGAGCATGTGGCTCTATTAGTATAGGAGATACCTGAAAACATATCACACTTTTCATCATAGTGCTTTTACCAATGCATAAAATGCATGGAGAAGTCATTTCGAATGACTAGTCCTCAGTGTTGTGAGAACGATGACTGGTTAAAATTTTTGGTGGTTTCTTGTTCAGTCCATAGGCTTACATCATGTGGCAAACCGGTGAGCATGTGGCTCTATTAGTATAGGAGATACCTGAAAAAATATCACACTTTTCATCATAGTGCTTTTACCAATGCATAAAATGCATGGAGAAGTCATTTCGAATGTCTGGTCCTCAGTGTTGTGAGAACGATGACTGGTTAAAATTTTTGGTGGTTTCTTGTTCAGTCCATAGGCCTACATCATGTGGCAAACCGGTGAGCATGTGGCTCTATTAGTATAGGAGATACCTGAAAACATATCACACTTTTCATCATAGTGCTTTTACCAATGCATAAAATGCATGGAGAAGTCATTTCGAATGACTGGTCCTCAGTGTTGTGAGAACGATGACTGGTTAAAATTTTTGGTGGTTTCTTGTTCAGTCCATAGGCCTACATCATGTGGCAAACCGGTGAGCATGTGGCTCTATTAGTATAGGAGATACCTGAAAACATATCACACTTTTCATCATAGTGCTTTTACCAATGCACAAAATGCATGGAGAATTCATTTCGAATGACTGGTCCTCAGTGTTGTGAGAACGATGACTGGTTAAAATTTTTGGTGGTTTCTTGTTCAGTCCATAGGCCTACATCATGTGGCAAACCAGTGAGCATGTGGCTCTATTAGTATAGGAGATACCTGAAAACATATCACACTTTTCATCATAGTGCTTTTACCAATGCATAAAATGCATGGAGAAGTCATTTCGAATGACTGGTCCTCAGTGTTGTGAGAACGATGACTGGTTAAAATTTTTGGTGGTTTCTTGTTCAGTCCATAGGCCTACATCATGTGGCAAACCGGTGAGCATGTGGCTCTATTAGTATAGGAAATACCTGAAAACATATCACACTTTTCATCATAGTGCTTTTACCAATGCATAAAATGCATGGAGAAGTCATTTCGAATGACTGGTCCTCAGTGTTGTGAGAACGATGACTGGTTAAAATTTTTGGTGGTTTCTTGTTCAGTCCATAGGCCTACATCATGTGGCAAACCGGTGAGCATGTGGCTCTATTAGTATAGGAGATACCTGAAAACATATCACACTTTTCATCATAGTGCTTTTACCAATGCATAAAATGCATGGAGAAGTCATTTCGAATGACTGGTCCTCAGTGTTGTGAGAACGATGACTGGTTAAAATTTTTGGTGGTTTCTTGTTCAGTCCATAGGGCTACATCATGTGGCAAACCGGTGAGCATGTGGCTCTATTAGTATAGGAGATACCTGAAAACATATCACACTTTTCATCATAGTGCTTTTACCAATGCATAAAATGCATGGAGAAGTCATTTCGAATGACTGGTCCTCAGTGTTGTGAGAACGATGACTGGTTAAAATTTTTGGTGGTTTCTTGTTCAGTCCATAGGCCTACATCATGTGGCAAACCGGTGAGCATGTGGCTCTATTAGTATATGAGATACCTGAAAACATATCACACTTTTCATCATAGTGCTTTTACCAATGCATAAAATGCATGGAGAAGTCATTTCGAATGACTGGTCCTCAGTGTTGTGAGAACGATGACTGGTTAAAATTTTTGGTGGTTTCTTGTTCAGTCCATAGGCCTACATCATGTGGCAAACCGGTGAGCATGTGGCTCTATTAGTATAGGAGATACCTGAAAACATATCACACTTTTCATCATAGTGGTTTTACCAATGCATAAAATGCATGGAGAAGTCATTTCGAATGACTGGTCCTCAGTGTTGTGAGAACGATGACTGGTTAAAATTTTTGGTGGTTTCTTGTTCAGTCCATAGGCCTACATCATGTGGCAAACCGGTGAGCATGTGGCTCTATTAGTATAGGAGATACCTGAAAACATATCACACTTTTCATCATAGTGCTTTTACCAATGCATAAAATGCATGGAGAAGTCATTTCGAATGACTGGTCCTCAGTGTTGTGAGAACGATGACTGGTTAAAATTTTTGGTGGTTTCTTGTTCAGTCCATAGGCTTACATCATGTGGCAAACCGGTGAGCATGTGGCTCTATTAGTATAGGAGATACCTGAAAACATATCACACTTTTCATCATAGTGCTTTTACCAATGCATAAAATGCATGGAGAAGTCATTTCGAATGACTGGTCCTCAGTGTTGTGAGAACGATGACTGGTTAAAATTTTTGGTGGTTTCTTGTTCAGTCCATAGGCCTTCATCATGTGGCAAACCGGTGAGCATGTGGCTCTATTAGTATAGGAGATACCTGAAAACATATCACACTTTTCATCATAGTGCTTTTACCAATGCATAAAATGCATGGAGAAGTCATTTCGAATGACTGGTCCTCAGTGTTGTGAGAACGATGACTGGTTAAAATTTTTGGTGGTTTCTTGTTCAGTCCATAGGCCTACATCATGTGGCAAACCGGTGAGCATTTGGCTCTATTAGTATAGGAGATACCTGAAAACATATCACACTTTTCATTATAGTGCTTTTACCAATGCATAAAATGCATGGAGAAGTCATTTCGAATGACTGGTCCTCAGTGTTGTGAGAACGATGACTGGTTAAAATTTTTGGTGGTTTCTTGTTCAGTCCATAGGCCTACATCATGTGGCAAACCGGTGAGCATGTGGCTCTATTAGTATAGGAGATACCTGAAAACATATCACACTTTTCATCATAGTGCTTTTACCAATGCATAAAATGCATGGAGAAGTCATTTCGAATGACTGGTCCTCAGTGTTGTGAGAACGATGACTGGTTAAAATTTTTGATGGTTTCTTGTTCAGTCCATAGGCCTACATCACGTGGCAAACCGGTGAGCATGTGGCTCTATTAGTATAGGAGATACCTGAAAACATATCACACTTTTCATCATAGTGCTTTTACCAATGCATAAAATGCATGGAGAAGTCATTTCGAATGACTGGTCCTCAGTGTTGTGAGAACGATGACTGGTTAAAATTTTTGGTGGTTTCTTGTTTAGTCCATAGGCCTACATCATGTGGCAAACCGGTGAGCATGTGGCTCTATTAGTATAGGAGATACCTGAAAACATATCACACTTTTCATCATAGTGCTTTTACCAATGCATAAAATGCATGGAGAAGTCATTTCGAATGACTGGTCCTCAGTGTTGTGAGAACGATGACTGGTTAAAATTTTTGGTGGTTTCTTGTTCAGTCCATAGGCCTACATCATGTGGCAAACCGGTGAGCATGTGGCTCTATTAGTATAGGAGATACCTGAAAACATATCACACTTTTCATCATAGTGCTTTTACCAATGCATAAAATGCATGGAGAAGTCATTTCGAATGACTGGTCCTCAGTGTTGTGAGAACGATGACTGGTTAAAATTTTTGGTGGTTTCTTGTTCAGTCCATAGGCCTACATCATGTGGCAAACCGGTGAGCATGTGGCTCTATTAGTATAGGAGATACCTGAAAACATATCACACTTTTCATCATAGTGCTTTTACCAATGCATAAAATGCATGGAGAAGTCATTTCGAATGACTGGTCCTCAGTAGTGTTGAGCGATACCTTCCGATATCGGAAAGTATCGGTATCGGTTTGGATCGGCCGATATTTAAAAAATATCGGATATCGCCGATACCGATACCCGATCCCAATGCAAGTCAATGGGACCAAAATATCGGAATTAAAATAAACCCTTTCTTTCCTTGTAGGTTCATTCTACCTGAAGGAAAACAACTAAGAATAATGTAGGATGTATGGGGGAGGTGGCGGAGACATTAAAGGCAATGAGGATTAGTCCAATCAAATAGAATAGCATGTTTTTTGTTTTTTTTTAAAGACGTTCGGATTGAAAAAGATATTGAGTATGTAAATTTTTTTTATTTTGTCAGATATTGATGTTTCACTATTCTACGCCCTTCCCCTTCTTTTTTTTCTTTTTTTTTTTTTCTTTTCCCACACTTTCATCTTCATCATCATCAGCATCCTTGACATCAACTTCTTCACCTTATTCATCTTCTTCTTCATCTTCTACCTATTTTTTTTTTTTATTACATTCTTCATATTCATTTTCTTCAACTATTATTATTCTTCCTATTCTACATATTCTTTTTATTCCACTGTTATTATTCTTCCTATTCTACTTCTTCATCATATTCTCATTTGTGACAGGCATTCCCGTAGTTGTTATCTATAAAAGTTGGAAGATTACACCTTCCGTTCTGCCAGTCACAAAAGTTACATTTGTCCGCGTTCAGTTTGGCCTGCAGCATCAGGCTTTATCCAGGGGCACCACGAGGAGGAACGGACTCACCCCCATACACTGCTTAGTCTTCTTCTGCATATAATTTAGATAATATCTTTTGCTCTGATATTAAGTCTTATGCTTAATGTTCTTCTGCTCTTTGTTCTGCAGCCTCTTGTTCTTCTGCTTCTCGGTCTTCCATGTTGTCGTCTCCAGGGTCTTCGTCTCCAGTGTCGTCATCTCCGCCGTCGTCGTCTCAGCCGTCGTCGTCTCCGCCGTCGTCGTCGTCGTCGTCATCGGGGTGGTCTTCCGGGTCGTCGTCATCGGGGTGGTCTTCCGGGTTGTCGACGTTAGGGTCTTCAACTTGGAAATGTAGCAGAAGGTACAAGAAGGCTGAGAAAATGCCAAGAACCAGCTGATGGAACTGGAACTCGGATGGCTACCCGAAGGTTCAAGAGCCTATGGAACTACCGAGGACCAGCTGACGTTACTGGAACCCGGTTACTAAGCAGGAGGTACCCGTGCTAAAAAGCACTACCAAGGACCGCCTGACGTTGGCGGAACTCGGATACCCAGAAGGAGGCACCTAAGCCAAAGGCTCTGCCCGGAACCAGATGACGTTACTGGAACCAGGATGGGGAGCAGAAGGTACAAGAGCAAAAGACACTGCCGAGAACCAGCTGACGGTACTGGAACCCGGATGGGTAGCCGAATGTCCAAGAGCCAATGGAACTACCAAGGACCAGCTGACGTTACTGGAACCCGGTTACTAAGCAGGAGGTACCCGTGCCTGAAAGCACTACCAAGGACCACCTGACATTGGTGGAACTTGGATACCCAGAAGGAGGCACCTAAGCCAAAGGCTCTGCCCGGAACCAGCTGACGGTACTGGAACCAGGATGGGGAGCAGAAGGTACAAGAGCAAAAGACACTGCCGAGAACCAGCTGACGGTGCTGGAACCAGGTGGTGGACCCGAAGGCCCACAGGAGAGGAGAGAACAGCTAGGCCGCGAGGCAGCCGCAGTTACCGAACCCCAACAGTCCTACAGGGGGAGCTGGGCCTACTGGCACTACAGAACCAGCCTTGACTACCAGTTCACGCAGCCCACATAGGAAGCTCCTAAACTGGAGGCACCCTGGAGTTGGCTAACTCGACCGCCCCACGACGGGGCAAGCATAGGCGTCTCAGTGAAGTTGACACAACCCGGAAACAGCTGACGGTGCTGAAACCAGGCTTGGCACGAGGGAGTACCTGTGACAAGAACACTGCCAAAAACCAGCTGGCGGTGCTGGAACCCGGATGCGTTGCCCCAGTGTGCAAGAGCCAATGGCACGACCGAGGACCAGCAGACGGTGCTGGAACCCGGTTACTAAGCTGTAGGTGCCCGCGCTTAAAAGCACTACCAAGGACCGCCTGGCGTTGGCGGAACTCGGATACCCAGGAGGAGGCACCTAAGCCAAAGGCTCGGCCCGGAACCAGCTGACGGTGCTGGAACCAGGTGGTGGACCCGAAGGCCCACAGGAGAGGAGAGAACAGCTAGGCCGCGAGGCAGCCGCAGTTACCGAACCCCAACAGTCCTACAGGGGGAGCTGGGCCTACTGGCACTACAGAACCAGCCTTGACTACCAGTTCACGCAGCCCACATAGGAAGCTCCTAAACTGGAGGCACCCTGGAGTTGGCTAACTCGACCGCCCCACGACGGGGCAAGCATAGGCGTCTCAGTGAAGTTGACACAACCCGGAAACAGCTGACGGTGCTGAAACCAGGCTTGGCACGAGGGAGTACCTGTGACAAGAACACTGCCGAGAACC
Source organism: Ranitomeya imitator (assembly GCF_032444005.1). Classification (NCBI taxonomy): domain Eukaryota; kingdom Metazoa; phylum Chordata; class Amphibia; order Anura; family Dendrobatidae; genus Ranitomeya; species Ranitomeya imitator. The sequence continues at coordinate 71,358 of NW_027193542.1, read as the reverse complement.
AGCTGGCGGTGCTGGAACCCGGATGCGTTGCCCCAGTGTGCAAGAGCCAATGGCACGACCGAGGACCAGCTGACGGTGCTGGAACCCGGTTACTAAGCTGTAGGTGCCCGCGCTTAAAAGCACTACCAAGGACCGCCTGGCGTTGGCGGAACTCGGATACCCAGGAGGAGGCACCTAAGCCAAAGGCTCGGCCCGGAACCAGCTGACGGTGCTGGAACCAGGTGGTGGACCCCAAGGCCCACAGGAGAGGAGAGAACAGCTAGGCCGCGAGGCAGCCGCAGTTACCGAACCCAACAGTCCTACAGGGGGAGCTGGGCCTACTGGCACTACAGAACCAGCCTTGACTACCAGTTCACGCAGCCCACATAGGAAGCTCCTAAACTGGAGGCACCCTGGAGTTGGCTAACTCGACCGCCCCACGACGGGGCAAGCATAGGCGTCTCAGTGAAGTTGACACAACCCGGAAACAGCTGACGGTGCTGAAACCAGGCTTGGCACGAGGGAGTACCTGTGACAAGAACACTGCCGAGAACCAGCTGGCGGTGCTGGAACCCGGATGCGTTGCCCCAGTGTGCAAGAGCCAATGGCACGACCGAGGACCAGCTGACGGTGCTGGAACCCGGTTGCTAAGCTGTAGGTGCCCGCGCTTAAAAGCACTACCAAGGACCGCCTGGCGTTGGCGGAACTCGGATACCCAGGAGGAGGCACCTAAGCCAAAGGCTCGGCCCGGAACCAGCTGACGGTGCTGGAACCAGGTGGTGGACCCCAAGGCCCACAGGAGAGGAGAGAACAGCTAGGCCGCGAGGCAGCCGCAGTTACCGAACCCCAACAGTCCTACAGGGGGAGCTGGGCCTACTGGCACTACAGAACCAGCCTTGACTACCAGTTCACGCAGCCCACATAGGAAGCTCCTAAACTGGAGGCACCCTGGAGTTGGCTAACTCGACCGCCCCACGACGGGGCAAGCATAGGCGTCTCAGTGAAGTTGACACAACCCGGAAACAGCTGACGGTGCTGAAACCAGGCTTGGCACGAGGGAGTACCTGTGACAAGAACACTGCCGAGAACCAGCTGGCGGTGCTGGAACCCGGATGCGTTGCCCCAGTGTGCAAGAGCCAATGGCACGACCGAGGACCAGCTGACGGTGCTGGAACCCGGTTACTAAGCTGTAGGTGCCCGCGCTTAAAAGCACTACCAAGGACCGCCTGGCGTTGGCGGAACTCGGATACCCAGGAGGAGGCACCTAAGCCAAAGGCTCGGCCCGGAACCAGCTGACGGTGCTGGAACCAGGTGGTGGACCCCAAGGCCCACAGGAGAGGAGAGAACAGCTAGGCCGCGAGGCAGCCGCAGTTACCGAACCCCAACAGTCCTACAGGGGGAGCTGGGCCTACTGGCACTACAGAACCAGCCTTGACTACCAGTTCACGCAGCCCACATAGGAAGCTCCTAAACTGGAGGCACCCTGGAGTTGGCTAACTCGACCGCCCCACGACGGGGCAAGCATAGGCGTCTCAGTGAAGTTGACACAACCCGGAAACAGCTGACGGTGCTGAAACCAGGCTTGGCACGAGGGAGTACCTGTGACAAGAACACTGCCGAGAACCAGCTGGCGGTGCTGGAACCCGGATGCGTTGCCCCAGTGTGCAAGAGCCAATGGCACGACCGAGGACCAGCTGACGGTGCTGGAACCCGGTTACTAAGCTGTAGGTGCCCGCGCTTAAAAGCACTACCAAGGACCGCCTGGCGTTGGCGGAACTCGGATACCCAGGAGGAGGCACCTAAGCCAAAGGCTCGGCCCGGAACCAGCTGACGGTGCTGGAACCAGGTGGTGGACCCCAAGGCCCACAGGAGAGGAGAGAACAGCTAGGCCGCGAGGCAGCCGCAGTTACCGAACCCCAACAGTCCTACAGGGGGAGCTGGGCCTACTGGCACTACAGAACCAGCCTTGACTACCAGTTCACGCAGCCCACATAGGAAGCTCCTAAACTGGAGGCACCCTGGAGTTGGCTAACTCGACCGCCCCACGACGGGGCAAGCATAGGCGTCTCAGTGAAGTTGACACAACCCGGAAACAGCTGACGGTGCTGAAACCAGGCTTGGCACGAGGGAGTACCTGTGACAAGAACACTGCCGAGAACCAGCTGGCGGTGCTGGAACCCGGATGCGTTGCCCCAGTGTGCAAGAGCCAATGGCACGACCGAGGACCAGCTGACGGTGCTGGAACCCGGTTACTAAGCTGTAGGTGCCCGCGCTTAAAAGCACTACCAAGGACCGCCTGGCGTTGGCGGAACTCGGATACCCAGGAGGAGGCACCTAAGCCAAAGGCTCGGCCCGGAACCAGCTGACGGTGCTGGAACCAGGTGGTGGACCCCAAGGCCCACAGGAGAGGAGAGAACAGCTAGGCCGCGAGGCAGCCGCAGTTACCGAACCCCAACAGTCCTACAGGGGGAGCTGGGCCTACTGGCACTACAGAACCAGCCTTGACTACCAGTTCACGCAGCCCACATAGGAAGCTCCTAAACTGGAGGCACCCTGGAGTTGGCTAACTCGACCGCCCCACGACGGGGCAAGCATAGGCGTCTCAGTGAAGTTGACACAACCCGGAAACAGCTGACGGTGCTGAAACCAGGCTTGGCACGAGGGAGTACCTGTGACAAGAACACTGCCGAGAACCAGCTGGCGGTGCTGGAACCCGGATGCGTTGCCCCAGTGTGCAAGAGCCAATGGCACGACCGAGGACCAGCAGACGGTGCTGGAACCCGGTTACTAAGCTGTAGGTGCCCGCGCTTAAAAGCACTACCAAGGACCGCCTGGCGTTGGCGGAACTCGGATACCCAGGAGGAGGCACCTAAGCCAAAGGCTCGGCCCGGAACCAGCTGACGGTGCTGGAACCAGGTGGTGGACCCCAAGGCCCACAGGAGAGGAGAGAACAGCTAGGCCGCGAGGCAGCCGCAGTTACCGAACCCCAACAGTCCTACAGGGGGAGCTGGGCCTACTGGCACTACAGAACCAGCCTTGACTACCAGTTCACGCAGCCCACATAGGAAGCTCCTAAACTGGAGGCACCCTGGAGTTGGCTAACTCGACCGCCCCACGACGGGGCAAGCATAGGCGTCTCAGTGAAGTTGACACAACCCGGAAACAGCTGACGGTGCTGAAACCAGGCTTGGCACGAGGGAGTACCTGTGACAAGAACACTGCCGAGAACCAGCTGGCGGTGCTGGAACCCGGATGCGTTGCCCCAGTGTGCAAGAGCCAATGGCACGACCGAGGACCAGCTGACGGTGCTGGAACCCGGTTACTAAGCTGTAGGTGCCCGCGCTTAAAAGCACTACCAAGGACCGCCTGGCGTTGGCGGAACTCGGATACCCAGGAGGAGGCACCTAAGCCAAAGGCTCGGCCCGGAACCAGCTGACGGTGCTGGAACCAGGTGGTGGACCCCAAGGCCCACAGGAGAGGAGAGAACAGCTAGGCCGCGAGGCAGCCGCAGTTACCGAACCCCAACAGTCCTACAGGGGGAGCTGGGCCTACTGGCACTACAGAACCAGCCTTGACTACCAGTTCACGCAGCCCACATAGGAAGCTCCTAAACTGGAGGCACCCTGGAGTTGGCTAACTCGACCGCCCCACGACGGGGCAAGCATAGGCGTCTCAGTGAAGTTGACACAACCCGGAAACAGCTGACGGTGCTGAAACCAGGCTTGGCACGAGGGAGTACCTGTGACAAGAACACTGCCGAGAACCAGCTGGCGGTGCTGGAACCCGGATGCGTTGCCCCAGTGTGCAAGAGCCAATGGCACGACCGAGGACCAGCAGACGGTGCTGGAACCCGGTTACTAAGCTGTAGGTGCCCGCGCTTAAAAGCACTACCAAGGACCGCCTGGCGTTGGCGGAACTCGGATACCCAGGAGGAGGCACCTAAGCCAAAGGCTCGGCCCGGAACCAGCTGACGGTGCTGGAACCAGGTGGTGGACCCCAAGGCCCACAGGAGAGGAGAGAACAGCTAGGCCGCGAGGCAGCCGCAGTTACCGAACCCCAACAGTCCTACAGGGGGAGCTGGGCCTACTGGCACTACAGAACCAGCCTTGACTACCAGTTCACGCAGCCCACATAGGAAGCTCCTAAACTGGAGGCACCCTGGAGTTGGCTAACTCGACCGCCCCACGACGGGGCAAGCATAGGCGTCTCAGTGAAGTTGACACAACCCGGAAACAGCTGACGGTGCTGAAACCAGGCTTGGCACGAGGGAGTACCTGTGACAAGAACACTGCCGAGAACCAGCTGGCGGTGCTGGAACCCGGATGCGTTGCCCCAGTGTGCAAGAGCCAATGGCACGACCGAGGACCAGCTGACGGTGCTGGAACCCGGTTACTAAGCTGTAGGTGCCCGCGCTTAAAAGCACTACCAAGGACCGCCTGGCGTTGGCGGAACTCGGATACCCAGGAGGAGGCACCTAAGCCAAAGGCTCGGCCCGGAACCAGCTGACGGTGCTGGAACCAGGTGGTGGACCCCAAGGCCCACAGGAGAGGAGAGAACAGCTAGGCCGCGAGGCAGCCGCAGTTACCGAACCCCAACAGTCCTACAGGGGGAGCTGGGCCTACTGGCACTACAGAACCAGCCTTGACTACCAGTTCACGCAGCCCACATAGGAAGCTCCTAAACTGGAGGCACCCTGGAGTTGGCTAACTCGACCGCCCCACGACGGGGCAAGCATAGGCGTCTCAGTGAAGTTGACACAACCCGGAAACAGCTGACGGTGCTGAAACCAGGCTTGGCACGAGGGAGTACCTGTGACAAGAACACTGCCGAGAACCAGCTGGCGGTGCTGGAACCCGGATGCGTTGCCCCAGTGTGCAAGAGCCAATGGCACGACCGAGGACCAGCAGACGGTGCTGGAACCCGGTTACTAAGCTGTAGGTGCCCGCGCTTAAAAGCACTACCAAGGACCGCCTGGCGTTGGCGGAACTCGGATACCCAGGAGGAGGCACCTAAGCCAAAGGCTCGGCCCGGAACCAGCTGACGGTGCTGGAACCAGGTGGTGGACCCGAAGGCCCACAGGAGAGGAGAGAACAGCTAGGCCGCGAGGCAGCCGCAGTTACCGAACCCCAACAGTCCTACAGGGGGAGCTGGGCCTACTGGCACTACAGAACCAGCCTTGACTACCAGTTCACGCAGCCCACATAGGAAGCTCCTAAACTGGAGGCACCCTGGAGTTGGCTAACTCGACCGCCCCACGACGGGGCAAGCATAGGCGTCTCAGTGAAGTTGACACAACCCGGAAACAGCTGACGGTGCTGAAACCAGGCTTGGCACGAGGGAGTACCTGTGACAAGAACACTGCCGAGAACCAGCTGGCGGTGCTGGAACCCGGATGCGTTGCCCCAGTGTGCAAGAGCCAATGGCACGACCGAGGACCAGCTGACGGTGCTGGAACCCGGTTACTAAGCTGTAGGTGCCCGCGCTTAAAAGCACTACCAAGGACCGCCTGGCGTTGGCGGAACTCGGATACCCAGGAGGAGGCACCTAAGCCAAAGGCTCGGCCCGGAACCAGCTGACGGTGCTGGAACCAGGTGGTGGACCCGAAGGCCCACAGGAGAGGAGAGAACAGCTAGGCCGCGAGGCAGCCGCAGTTACCGAACCCCAACAGTCCTACAGGGGGAGCTGGGCCTACTGGCACTACAGAACCAGCCTTGACTACCAGTTCACGCAGCCCACATAGGAAGCTCCTAAACTGGAGGCACCCTGGAGTTGGCTAACTCGACCGCCCCACGACGGGGCAAGCATAGGCGTCTCAGTGAAGTTGACACAACCCGGAAACAGCTGACGGTGCTGAAACCAGGCTTGGCACGAGGGAGTACCTGTGACAAGAACACTGCCGAGAACCAGCTGGCGGTGCTGGAACCCGGATGCGTTGCCTTGCCTATTAAAGATTGTCTTCCTAGAGCCCCAACTAGCGGTGTTGGAGCAAAGGGTAAGCAGGGGGAGATGAGTGTAGGCCGAAGCCTGCACTGGAGGCAGCTTTGTGTCTGCGTTGCGTTTGCAGGACACTTTGCCGGCTACACACTGGGGGAACAGCTGGCGTTGCTGAACCCCACTAACACAATGGCGTGTGTTTTTATCTGTGCAGCTAGCACTTGCGGGCAAAAACTAGCGATGTTAGAGCCCGTGTTGAAGCAGGAGGAGGAGGAGAGGAGCAGAGTGTAGGCCGAAGCCTAGTTGAACCAATTTCAAAGGAAACCTTTAACCCCCCCCTCAGGTGTTACAAAGTACAAGAGACACACCTTGTGCAGTATTAATGCTGCACAAGTGAAAGGTTGCTCTATTAATTTGTCTACTTGCACACGCTGAATGAAAGACATACACAATTTACCCCATTCTACAGTCAAACTGTAGTGGATGCGTGACTTGGTTTTTTGATGAGACGCAGCACAGGTGTCCAAAATAACGCCTTGGTGCTTGGCGCAGCTTCCTGAGCGTTGTTATTTGCTGTACAGGAGTCTGCGCTCTTGTGTTATCCCTTGGCAATGCCCTGTTAGCGCTGCCCATCTTATGACCTCATTTCATGTTGGCCGGTGCGGTTAACGATGGCCATAAATCCCAGACCCACAGTGTCTTTTCATAAAGCCACACTGCGGTGCTGGGATTCGTGGCCTTGAGCAGTAAATATTTTGGCCGCTCACACACGTCCTTACACCTGCTTCAGACTGTGCGGCCTCTGCTGATCCCTTCTCGCATGCCGCGGCCATGAGGCTGCACAGTCTGAAGAAGGCGGAAGGAGATGAGTTAAGACAGGCGAAGATATGCACTGCTCGTGCCCATCAATCACACCCTCGCAGTCAAAATAATTAAGACAACGAGGAGCATTTTATTCAGGCAGGGCGGACGAACAGGCGCAAGTAGCCAACCAATGATGTCAGAAGACGGGAAGCGCTACCAAGGGGGGTGCTGCGTATCATTAGAAAGGAAAGTCACACCTCAGGGACAGTGGAATGGTCTCAAAGAGACACATTTTGTACGTGTTGAGTTCCACGTGGGCAAGGAGAAAACATCAGCCACCTTGTACAAATGCAGCAGTACTGCTGTACAAGGTGGCTGTTATACATAGAAACACCTGGGGGTGGGGGCCAGGCTCCCTTCAATTTCAGTTCATGTGCCTGCGTGGCGTTTGCAGGTCACGTTGCAAGCTGCACAGCAGGGGAACAGCTGGCGGTGCTGAACCCCACTAACACATTGGCTGGTGTTTTTCTCTGTGCAGCTAGCATGTCCGGGCAGAAACTGGTGTTGTTTGAGCCCAGGGTCAGCAGGAGGAGGAGAGGAGCAAAGTGTAGGCCGAAGCCTGCACTGGTGGCAGCTTTTGTTCTGTTGTGCCAGCGTGGCTTGTGCTGGACACGTTGCCGACTACACAGCAGGGGAACAGCTGGCGGTGCTGAACCCCACTAACACATTGGCTGGTGTTTTTCTCTGTGCAGCTAGCATTTCCGGGCAAAAACTAGCGGTGTTTGAGCCCAGGGTCAGCAGGAGGAGTAGAGGAGCAGAGTGTTGGCCAAAGCCTAGTTGAACCAATTTCAAAGGTTACCTTTAACCCCCCCCTCAGGTGTTGCAAGGTACAAGAGCCACACCTTGAACAGCATTATTGATGCACAAGTCAAAGGTTGCTCTATTTAATTTTGCTCCTTGCACACGCTGAATTAAACACGTACACTATTTAGCCCATTATACTGTCAAACAGTAGTGGAGGCGTGACTACTAGTCTTTTTAAGGAGACGCAGCACAGGTGTACAAATTTACACCTAGGTGCTGTGCGCAGATTCCTTACCGTTGTTATTTGCAGTACAGGAAACTGCGCTCTTGTGTTATCCCTTGGCAATACCCTGTTAGTGCAGGCCGTCTCATGACCTCATTTCATGTTGGCCGGTGCGGTTAACGATGGCCATAAATCCCAGACCCACAGTGGCTTTTCCTAAAGTCACACTGCGGTGCTGGGATTCGTGGCCTTGTGCAGTAAATATGTTCGCCGCTCACACATGTCCTTACACCTGCTTCAGACTGGGCGGCCTCAGCTGATCCCTTATCGCATGCCGCGGCCATGAGGCCGCACAGTCAGAAGAAGGCGGAAGGAGATGAGTTAAGACAGGCGAAGATATGCACTGCTCGTGCCCATCAATCACACCCTCGCAGTCAAAATAATTAAGACAACGAGGAGCATTTTATTCAGGCAGGGCGGACGAACAGGCGCAAGTAGCCAACCAATGATGTCAGAAGACGGGAAGCGCTACCAAGGGGGGTGCTGCGTATCATTAGAAAGGAAAGTCACACCTCAGGGACAGTGGAATGGTCTCAAAGAGACACATTTTGTACGTGTTGAGTTCCACGTGGGCAAGGAGAAAACATCAGCCACCTTGTACAAATGCAGCAGTACTGCTGTACAAGGTGGCTGTTATACATAGAAACACCTGGGGGTGGGGGCCAGGCTCCCTTCAATTTCAGTTCATGTGCCTGCGTGGCGTTTGCAGGTCACGTTGCAAGCTGCACAGCAGGGGAACAGCTGGCGGTGCTGAACCCCACTAACACATTGGCTGGTGTTTTTCTCTGTGCAGCTAGCATGTCCGGGCAGAAACTGGCGTTGTTTGAGCCCAGGGTCAGCAGGAGGAGGAGAGGAGCAAAGTGTAGGCCGAAGCCTGCACTGGTGGCAGCTTTTGTTCTGTTGTGCCAGCGTGGCTTGTGCTGGACACGTTGCCGACTACACAGCAGGGGAACAGCTGGCGGTGCTGAACCCCACTAACACATTGGCTGGTGTTTTTCTCTGTGCAGCTAGCATTTCCGGGCAAAAACTAGCGGTGTTTGAGCCCAGGGTCAGCAGGAGGAGTAGAGGAGCAGAGTGTTGGCCAAAGCCTAGTTGAACCAATTTCAAAGGTTACCTTTAACCCCCCCCTCAGGTGTTGCAAGGTACAAGAGCCACACCTTGAACAGCATTATTGATGCACAAGTCAAAGGTTGCTCTATTTAATTTTGCTCCTTGCACACGCTGAATTAAACACGTACACTATTTAGCCCATTATACTGTCAAACAGTAGTGGAGGCGTGACTACTAGTCTTTTTAAGGAGACGCAGCACAGGTGTACAAATTTACACCTAGGTGCTGTGCGCAGATTCCTTACCGTTGTTATTTGCAGTACAGGAAACTGCGCTCTTGTGTTATCCCTTGGCAATACCCTGTTAGTGCAGGCCGTCTCATGACCTCATTTCATGTTGGCCGGTGCGGTTAACGATGGCCATAAATCCCAGACCCACAGTGGCTTTTCCTAAAGTCACACTGCGGTGCTGGGATTCGTGGCCTTGTGCAGAAAATATGTTCGCCGCTCACACATGTCCTTACACCTGCTTCAGACTGGGCGGCCTCAGCTGATCCCTTATCGCATGCCGCGGCCATGAGGCCGCACAGTCAGAAGAAGGCGGAAGGAGGGGAGTGAAAACAGGGGAACATATGCACTGCTCGTGCCCATCAATCACACCCTCGCAGTCAAAATATATGAGACAACGGGGGGCGTTGTGTCGGGCAGGGGGGACGCACAGGCACAGCCAGCCAACCAATGATGTCAGGAGACGGGCAGCGCTAACAATGGGGGTGCTGCGTGTCATTAAAAAGGAAAGTCACACCTCAGGGACATTGTAATGGTCTGTAATGAGACACATTTTGTACTTGTTGAGTTCCACGTGTGCAAGGAGAAAAAGTCAGCCACCTTGTACAAATGCAGCAGTACTGCTGTACAAGGTGGCTGTTATACATAGAAACACCTGGGGGGGTGGGGGGCAGGCTCCCTTCAATTTCAGTTCATGTGCCTGCGTGGCGTTTGCAGGTCACGTTGCAAGCTACACAGCAGGGGAACAGCTGGCGTTGCTGAACCCCACTGACACATTGACTGGTGTTTTTCTCTGTGCAGATTGCATGTCCGGGCAAAAACTAGCGGTGTTAGAGCCCAGGGTCAGCAGGAGGAGGAGGAGAGGAGCAAAGTGTAGGACGAAGCCTGCACTGGTGGCAGCTTTTGGTCGGTTGTGCCAGCGTGGCTTGTGCTGGACACGATGCCGGCTACACAGCGGGGGAACAGCTGGCGGTGCTGAACCCCACTAACACATTGGCTGGTGTTTTTCTCTGTGCAGCTAGCATGTCCGGGCAGAAACTGGCGTTGTTTGAGCCCAGGGTCAGCAGGAGGAGGAGAGGAGCAAAGTGTAGGCCGAAGCCTGCACTGGTGGCAGCTTTTGTTCTGTTGTGCCAGCGTGGCTTGTGCTGGACACGTTGCCGACTACACAGCAGGGGAACAGCTGGCGGTGCTGAACCCCACTAACACATTGGCTGGTGTTTTTCTCTGTGCAGCTAGCATTTCCGGGCAAAAACTAGCGGTGTTTGAGCCCAGGGTCAGCAGGAGGAGTAGAGGAGCAGAGTGTAGGCCGAAGCCTAGTTGAACCAATTTCAAAGGTTACCTTTAACCCCCCCCTCAGGTGTTGCAAGGTACAAGAGCCACACCTTGAACAGCATTAATGATGCACAAGTCAAAGGTTGCTCTATTTAATTTTGCTCCTTGCACACGCTGAATTAAACACGTACACTATTTAGCCCATTATACTGTCAAACAGTAGTGGAGGCGTGACTACTAGTCTTTTTAAGGAGACGCAGCACAGGTGTACAAATTTACACCTAGGTGCTGTGCGCAGATTCCTTACCGTTGTTATTTGCAGTACAGGAAACTGCGCTCTTGTGTTATCCCTTGGCAATACCCTGTTAGTGCAGGCTGTCTCATGACCTCATTTCATGTTGGCCGGTGCGGTTAACGATGGCCATAAATCCCAGACCCACAGTGGCTTTTCCTAAAGTCACACTGCGGTGCTGGGATTCGTGGCCTTGTGCAGTAAATATGTTCGCCGCTCACACATGTCCTTACACCTGCTTCAGACTGGGCGGCCTCAGCTGATCCCTTATCGCATGCCGCGGCCATGAGGCCGCACAGTCAGAAGAAGGCGGAAGGAGGGGAGTGAAAACAGGGGAACATATGCACTGCTCGTGCCCATCAATCACACCCTCGCAGTCAAAATATATGAGACAACGGGGGGCGTTGTGTCGGGCAGGGGGGACGCACAGGCACAGCCAGCCAACCAATGATGTCAGGAGACGGGCAGCGCTAACAATGGGGGTGCTGCGTGTCATTAAAAAGGAAAGTCACACCTCAGGGACATTGTAATGGTCTGTAATGAGACACATTTTGTACTTGTTGAGTTCCACGTGTGCAAGGAGAAAAAGTCAGCCACCTTGTACAAATGCAGCAGTACTGCTGTACAAGGTGGCTGTTATACATAGAAACACCTGGGGGGGTGGGGGGCAGGCTCCCTTCAATTTCAGTTCATGTGCCTGCGTGGCGTTTGCAGGTCACGTTGCAAGCTACACAGCAGGGGAACAGCTGGCGTTGCTGAACCCCACTGACACATTGACTGGTGTTTTTCTCTGTGCAGATTGCATGTCCGGGCAAAAACTAGCGGTGTTAGAGCCCAGGGTCAGCAGGAGGAGGAGGAGAGGAGCAAAGTGTAGGACGAAGCCTGCACTGGTGGCAGCTTTTGGTCGGTTGTGCCAGCGTGGCTTGTGCTGGACACGATGCCGGCTACACAGCGGGGGAACAGCTGGCGGTGCTGAACCCCACTAACACATTGGCTGGTGTTTTTCTCTGTGCAGCTAGCATGTCCGGGCAGAAACTGGCGTTGTTTGAGCCCAGGGTCAGCAGGAGGAGGAGAGGAGCAAAGTGTAGGCCGAAGCCTGCACTGGTGGCAGCTTTTGTTCTGTTGTGCCAGCGTGGCTTGTGCTGGACACGTTGCCGACTACACAGCAGGGGAACAGCTGGCGGTGCTGAACCCCACTAACACATTGGCTGGTGTTTTTCTCTGTGCAGCTAGCATTTCCGGGCAAAAACTAGCGGTGTTTGAGCCCAGGGTCAGCAGGAGGAGTAGAGGAGCAGAGTGTAGGCCGAAGCCTAGTTGAACCAATTTCAAAGGTTACCTTTAACCCCCCCCTCAGGTGTTGCAAGGTACAAGAGCCACACCTTGTGCATCATTAATGCTGCACAAGTAAAAGGTTGCTCTATTTGTTTTGCTCCTTGCACACGCTGACTAAAACACGTACACTATTTAGCCCATTATACTGTCAAACAGTTGTGGAGGCGTGACTTGTCTTTTTAACGAGACGCAGCACAGGTGTCAAAATTTGCACCTAGGTACTGGGCGCAGATTCCTGAGCGTTGTTATTTGCTGTACAGGAGTCTGCGCTATTGTGATCCCTTGGCCATGCGCTGTGAGCGCTTCCTGTCTTCTGACCTCATTTCATGTCGGCCGTTGCGGTTAGCGATGGACATGAATCCCAGACCCACAGTGTGTTTTTAAAAAATCACACTGCGGTGCTGGGATTCGTGCCCTGGTGCACTAAATATGTTTGCCGCTCACACATGTCCTTACACCTGCTTCAGACTGGGCGGCCTCATCTGATCCCTTATCGCCTGCCGCGGCCATGAGGACACCCAGTCTGAAGAAGGCGGAAGGAGATGAGTGAACACAGGCAAACATATGCACTGCACATGCCCATCAATCACACCCTCGCTGTCCAAAAAAATAAGACACCGAGGGCCGTTGTTTCGAGCAGGGGAGATGCACAGGCGCAGCCAGCTAACCAATGATGTCAAAAGACGGGCAGCGCTAACAAGGGTGGTGCTGCGTGTCATTACAAAGGAAAGTCACACCTCAGGGACATTGTAATGGTCTCTAATGAGACACCTTTTGTACGTGTTGAGTTCCACGTGGGCAAGGAGAAAAAGTCAGCCACCTTGTACAAATGCAGCAGTACTGCTGTACAAGGTGGCTGATATACATAGAAACACCTGTGGGTGGGGGGCAGGCTCCCTTCAATTTCAGTTCATGTGCCTGCGTGGCGTTTGCAGGTCACGTTGCAAGCTACACAGCAGGGGAACAGCTGGCGTTGCTGAACCCCACTGACACATTGACTGGTGTTTTTCTCTGTGCAGATTGCATGTCCGGGCAAAAACTAGCGGTGTTAGAGCCCAGGGTCAGCAGGAGGAGGAGGAGAGGAGCAAAGTGTAGGCCGAAGCCTGCACTGGTGGCAGCTTTTGGTCGGTTGTGCCAGCGTGGCTTGTGCTGGACACGATGCCGGCTACACAGCGGGGGAACAGCAGGCGGTGCTGAACCCCACTAACACATTGGCTGGTGTTTTTCTCTGTGCAGCTAGCATGTCCGGGCAGAAACTGGCGTTGTTTGAGCCCAGGGTCAGCAGGAGGAGGAGAGGAGCAAAGTGTAGGCCGAAGCCTGCACTGGTGGCAGCTTTTGTTCTGTTGTGCCAGCGTGGCTTGTGCTGGACACGTTGCCGACTACACAGCAGGGGAACAGCTGGCGGTGCTGAACCCCACTAACACATTGGCTGGTGTTTTTCTCTGTGCAGCTAGCATTTCCGGGCAAAAACTAGCGGTGTTTGAGCCCAGGGTCAGCAGGAGGAGTAGAGGAGCAGAGTGTAGGCCGAAGCCTAGTTGAACCAATTTCAAAGGTTACCTTTAACCCCCCCCTCAGGTGTTGCAAGGTACAAGAGCCACACCTTGTGCAGCATTAATGCTGCACAAGTAAAAGGTTGCTCTATTTGTTTTGCTCCTTGCACACGCTGACTAAAACACGTACACTATTTAGCCCATTATACTGTCAAACAGTTGTGGAGGCGTGACTTGTCTTTTTAACGAGACGCAGCACAGGTGTCAAAATTTGCACCTAGGTACTGGGCGCAGATTCCTGAGCGTTGTTATTTGCTGTACAGGAGTCTGCGCTATTGTGATCCCTTGGCCATGCGCTGTGAGCGCTTCCTGTCTTCTGACCTCATTTCATGTCGGCCGTTGCGGTTAGCGATGGACATGAATCCCAGACCCACAGTGTGTTTTCAAAAAATCACACTGCGTGGCTGGGATTCGTGGCCTTGTGCAGTAAATAGGTTTGCCGCTTACACATGTCCTTACACCTGCTCCAGACTGGGCGGCCTCAGCTGATCCCTTATCGCCTACCACGGCCAGGAGGCCGCACAGTCTGAAGAAGGCGGAAGGAGATGAGTTAAGACAGGCGAACATATGCACTGCACGTGCCCATAAACCACACCCTCGCTGACAAAATAAATATGACAACGAGGGGCGTTGTTTCTAGCAGGGCGGATGCACAGGCGCAGCCAGCTAACCATGATGACAAAAGACGGGAAACGCTACCAAGGGGGGTGCTGCGTATCATTACAAAGGAAAGTCACACCTCAGGGACAGTGGAATGGTCTCAATGAGACACATTTTGTACGTGTTGAGTTCCACGTGGGCAAGGAGAAAAAGTCAGCCACCTTGTACAAATGCAGCAGTACTGCTGTACTAGGTGGCTGTTATACATAGAAACACCTGGGGGGGTGGGGCCAGGTTCCCTTTTAATTTCAGTTCCTGTGCCTGCATGGCGTTTGCAGGTCACGTTGCCGGCTACACAGCAGGGGAACAGCTGGCGTTGCTGAACCCCACTAACACATTGGCTGGTGTTTTTCTCTGTGCAGCTAGCACTTCCGGGCAAAAACTAGCGGTGTTTGAGCCCAGGGTCAGCAGGAGGAGGAGAGGAGCAGAGTGTAGGCCGAAGCCTGCACTGGTGGCAGCTTTTGTTCTGTTGTGCCAGCGTGGCTTGTGCTGGACACGTTGCCGACTACACAGCAGGGGAACAGCTGGCGGTGCTGAACCCCACTGACACATCACCTAGTGTTTTTTTCTGTGTAGACAACACTTCCAGGTGGCAACTGACAGTGTTGAAACCCAGGGAATCAAAGAGGAGCAGAGTGTAGGCCGAAGCCTGCAGTGGAGCAAGTTGAAAGGGAACCTTTAACCCCCCCCCCCAGGCATTTGTTGCTGAAAGAGCCATCTTGTACAGCAGTAATACTGCACATGGAAAATGGTGGCTCCGAAAATTATGCTCCTTGCAAACGCTGAAGTACACACTCATATAATGTGTCCCCTCACACCGTCAAACCATCCCGGAAGTGGGACTTTCCTTTGTAATGTGACACAGCACAGCCGTCATTCCAACCCCCTTGGTGCCGGGCACCACCTCCTCAACGTTGTTTGGTTCTGTCACGGAGCCCGCACTGTAATGTTATCCCTTGGCCATGCACAGTTAGCGGTGCCCGTCTTCTGACATCATGTAGGTGTCAGGCTGGCAGTGCCTGTGCGTCCAAGCTGCCCGAGATCCAACCTTGCAGTGTCATCTAATGTAGTCCCACTGCGGGCCAGGGATCCATGGGCATGCGCAGTGCATATCATCGCCTCTCACTCACCTCCTTCCTGCTTCTTCAGACTGTGCGGCGTCACGGCCGTGGCATGCTATTAGGGATCAGCTGACGCCGCCTAGTCTGAAGAAGCGTGAAGAAGGGGAGTGAGAGGCTAGTATATGCACTGCGCATGGCCATGGATACCAGGCCCACTGTGGGATCACATTAGACGACACTGCGAGGTGTGATTTCGGGCAGCGTGGACGCACAGGCGCAGCCAGGACGACAACAAATGATGTCAGAGGACGGGCAGCGCAAACTGTGCATGGCCAAGGGATAACATAACAGCGCAGGGTCCATGACGGAATCAAACAACGCTAAGGAGGCAGCGCACGGTGCCAAGGGGGTAGCAATGACGGCTGTGCTGCGTCACATTACAAAGGAAAGTCCCACCTCCGGGATGGTTGGACGGTGTGAGGGGACACATTACATGAGTGTGTAGTTCAGCGTTTGCAAGGAGCATAATTTCAAGAGCGACCTTTCCCTTGTGCAGTATTAGTGCTGCACATGGTGGCTCTTTCAGTAACAAACGCCTAGGGGGGGCGGGGACAGGTCCCCTTACATTTTAGTTGTGCCAGCGTGGCGGTCGCATGACACGTTGCCGGATACACAGCTGGGGATCAGCTGACGTTACTGAACCCCAATAACAGAGGAGCGACTGTTGACTGTGCACACAGCACTTCCAGGCACCAACTGGCGGTGTTAGAGCCCAGGGACAGCAGGAGGAGCAGATTGGAGGTATTGCCGCACACACAGCTGGGGATCAGCTGACGTTACTGAACCCCAATAACAGAGGAGCGACTGTTGACTGTGCACACAGCACTTCCAGGCACCAACTGGCGGTGTTAGAGCCCAGGGACAGCAGGAGGAGCAGATTGGAGGTATTGCCGCACACACAGCTGGGGATCAGCTGACGTTACTGAACCCCAATAACAGAGGAGCGACTGTTGACTGTGCACACAGCACTTCCAGGCACCAACTGGCGGTGTTAGAGCCCAGGGACAGCAGGAGGAGCAGAGGAACAGAGTGTAGGCCGAAGCCTGATTGGAGCAAGTTGAAAGGAAACCTTTAACCCCCCCCCCCAAGACGTTTGTAGCTGAAAGAGCCATGTTGTGCAGCACTAAGGATGCAAAAGGAAAAGGTTGCTCTTTTAATTATGCTCCTTGCAAACACCGAAGTAAACACTAAAAATGTGTCCCTTTATACCGTTAAACCGTTCCGGAGGTGCGAATTTCCTTCATAATGGGACACAGCACAGCTGTCATTCCTATCCCCTTGATGCCGTGCGCTGCCTCCTCAGCGTTGTTTTAAGCTGCCACGGAGCCTGCGCTGTTCTGTTAGCCCTTGGCCATGCCCAATTAGCGCTGCCTGTCTTCTGACATAATTTGGTGTCAGGCTGTCAGTGCCTGTGCGTCCACGCTGCTCCAGATCCCACCTCGCAGTCTCATCTAACGTAATCCCACTGCGGGCCTTGGAACCATGGGCATGCACAGTGCATAACCTCGACTCTCACTCCCCTCCTTCCCTCTTCTTCAGACTGTGCGGTGTCACGGCCGTGGCATGCTAGGGATCAGCTGACGGCGCACAGTCTAAAGAAGGCGGAGGGAAATGAGCGAGAGCCCGAGGGGAAGATATGCACTGCGCATGCCCATGGATCCCAGGCCCGCAGTGTGACTCAATCAGAAGACACTGCGAGGCGGGATCTCGGGCACCGCGGCCGCACAGGCGCAGCCAGCCTGACACCAAATTATGTCAGAAGACAGGCAGCGCAAATAGGGCATGCCCAAGGGATAACAGAACAGCGCAGGCTCCGTGACAGCTTAAAACAACGCTGAGGAGGCAGCGCATGGCACCAAGGGGGTAGGAATGACGGCTGTGCTGCGTCACATTACGAAGGAAAGTCCCAGCTCCGGGACGGTATAACGGTATCAGTGAACACATTTTATAAGTGTTAAGTTCTGCGTGTGCAAAGAGCTAAAAAAAAAGAGCTACCTTTTCCTTGCGCAGCATTACTGCTGCACAAGATGGCTCTTTCAGTAACAAACGACGGGGGGGGGGGGGGGAGGTTCCCTTACATTTAGGTTGTTGTGCCAGCGTGGCGGTCGCAGGACACATTGCCGGCTACACAGCTGGGGATCAGCTGACGTTACTGAAACCCAATAACACTGGGTCGTATGTTTTTACTGTGCAGCCTGCACTTCTGAGCCGCAACTGGCGGTGTTGGAGCCCAGGAATAGCAGTTCAGGTGGTAGAAAGATGAACACAGCAGGAGACCTGGATGACACCCAATTACTTAATCAGGCAGAGGAGTGGCAAATTCCTGCGAGATCCAGGCCTGGTTCATTTTCAGGAAAGTAAGCCGGTCAACGTTATCGGAGGATAGTCGCATGCGACGGTCTGTTAGTACACCACCTGCGGCACTAAAGACACGTTCCGATAAGACACTAGCCGCAGGGCAAGCCAGCACCTCCAATGCATACTGGCTTAGCTCTGGCCATGTATCCAGCTTAGAGACCCAAAACTTGAACGGGGAAGAGCCGTCTGGGAGTACAGTAAGAGGGCAAGCCATGTAGTCTGTCACCATCTGACGGAACCGTTGCCTCCTGCTGACTGGAGCCGCCGGTGATGGTGTAGACATTTGGGGCGGGCACACAAAAGTGTGCCAGAGTTGTGCCATACTGGGCTTGCCTTGGGCAGAGGCACTGCTTCTGCTCCCTCTTTGGGCAGAGCCTCCCCCACTGCCTCGACGCACTGAGCTGCTTTGTAAAGCACTAGCAGCACTCCTCTCAGTTGGACAGGAGAAGATGATGGAATTCACCAGTGTGTCGTGGTACTCCCGCAATTTACGCTCCCGGGTCAACGCAGGGATGAGGTTTTGGACGTTGTCCCGGTAGCGAGGATCGAGGAGGGTGAACACCCAATAATCAGGCATGTTGAGAATGTGGTCGATGCGGCGGTCGTTTCTCAGGCACTGCAGCATGAAATCCACCATGTGCTGCAGAGTGCCAACCGGCCCAGAAACGCTGTCCCCTGCTTGAGACATGATCTCTGCCCGCTCGTCATCACCCCACCCTCGCTGTACACACTGACCACTGGACAATTGTGTCGATCCCTCCTCTGGACGGAGCTCTTCCTCCTCCATTGACTCCTCCTCATCCTCCTCACAAATTGGCCCCTGCGTACCCCTTTGTGAGGAACCACGTGGCGCTGACTCTCCAGAAGCTGATGGAAAAGGTGACTCCTCATCCTCCACCTCTTCCACCACATCATCCCTTAACCCTTGCAAAGTTTGCTGAAGCAGGCAGATAAGGGGGACAGTCATGCTGACTAGTGCATCATCTGCACTTGCCATCCGCGTGGAATAATCAAAAGGACGCAAAACCTGGCAGACGTCCTTCATAGTGGCCCACTCTGTGGTTGTGAAGTCTGATCGGCGCTGACTGCGACTTCTTTGCGCCTGATGCAGCTGGTACTCCATAACTGCTTGCTGCTGCTCACACAACCGCTCCAACATATGTAACGTGGAATTCCACCGGGTAGGTAGGTCACATATGATGCGGTGTTCCGGAAGGCGGAATCGGCGCTGCAGAGCAGCAATGCGGGATCTGGCCAAGCTGGAACGCCGCAAGTGAGCACACTCTAGGCGGACCTTGTGCAGCAGGGCATCAAGATCCGGATAGTCCCTCAGAAAACTCTGCACAACCAAATTGAGCACATGTGCCAGACATGGGATGTGAGTGAGGTTGCCAAGGGCCAAAGCTGCCACCAGATTTCGGCCATTGTCACACACTACCATGCCTGGCTGGAGATTCGCTGGCAGTAACCACACATCGCTCTCCTGCTTTATGGCATTCCAGAGCTCCTGCGCTGTGTGGCTTCGATGCCCCAATGAAACTAGTTTCAAGACGGCCTGCTGACGTTTGGCCACGACTGTGCTCATGTCGCTCATAGGTAAACGTTCACGGGTCCATGTGGGGGTGGACTGTGACGGATCCTGCAGAGAGGAATCAGAGGAACTGGTGTAAGAGGAGGAGTCGATGCGTACAGACTGGATTCCTGCAATCCTTGGAGTGGGCAGGACACGTCCTGCGCCACTCGCACGATCTGTACCTGGCTCAACAACATTAACCCAATGGGCAGTGAGGGAAACATATCGCCCCTGTCCATGCTGACTGGTCCACGCATCGGTGGTGAGGTGGACCTTGCTACTGACGGCGTTCAGTAGCGCATGTTTTATGTTTGCCTCAACATGCCTGTGCAGGGCAGGGACAGCCTGCCTGCTGAAGTAAAAGCGGCTGGGCACCTTGTACTGTGGGACTGCCAATGCCATCAAGTCACGGAAGCTGTCAGTCTCCACCAGCCTGAACGAGAGCATTTCCAGGGACAACAGTTTGGCAATGCCTGCATTCAGAGCCTGTGCTCGGGGGTGGTTGGCCGAGAATGCCCGCCTTTTCTCCCATGCCTGGACTACCGATGGCTGTAGAGTAGACTGGGAGTGTGAGGATGACTGGGAAGGTGGTGCTGTGGGTGGAATTACACTAGGTCTCTGGGAGGAAGCCAAACCAGCTGTGCGTGAGCTGGAGGAAGAGGCAACACGAGCTGAAGAGGTGGTAGCTGCCGCTGTTGGTTGGCCTACATCTTCAGTGTGTTTCTGTAACTCCACCGCGTGCCTGGTCCGCACATGTTTCCACATATTTGTGGTATTGAGGTTGCTGACATTTTTCCCTCTTTTTACTTTATGATGACACAGCTTGCATTTGACAAAACAAATGTCATCTGCAACTGTGTCAAAAAAGGACCAGGCACTGCAAGTCTTGGGAGCGCCCTTTTTGGCTTTGGAAAGAGACAGGCTCCTAACGGGTGCCAAAGTGGAGGCTACAGGCTCCGCAGTCTTCCCCCTCCCTCTCCCTCTTTGGCCCGTAAGAGGAAGCTCTTCCTCTGAGCTGCTCCCACCACCTTCCTGTTCCTCACGCCACGATGGGTCAAGGACCTCATCATCTCCACTACCCTCTGCCACCAACTGCTCCTCCTGGGTAGTCTCAGCAGCACAGTACGCACGAGAAAGCGGCACCTGAGTTTCATCATCAGATGCGTACTGCGCTGTGGTCACCGGAGGCACTGGCCCACCTGCCTCTTCAGAGTCAGAGAGAAAAAGGTGTTGGGCATCACTGCACACTGCCTCTTCTTCCATTTCTCCAATGCTGCTTGGCTGGCCCCCTGTTTCCAAGCCAAGAGATTCAGAGAACAGAAGTAGAGACGGCTCCTGTCCTGGGCTCTCTGACTGCCTGGCCAATTTGGCAGGTGGTGAAGAGACAGATGGCTGCTCTCCAGTGCTCTGTGCCTGAGAGGATGTGGCACTAACTGAAGTCGATGCCGAGGCGTTAGCTGCCATCCACCCGACAACGGCTTCAATTTGGTCTTCACGCAGCAGCGGTGCACGGCGCTCTCCGACAAAGCTGCGCATGAAGGACTGTTCCCTGCTGAAACTGAGTGACGACGAGTCACCGGCGCCCGCAGCAGGCACAGAATCACCACGTCCTCTCCCTGCTCCTCTCCCTGCTCCGCGCCCACGCCCACGTGCCTTACTCCCTGCCCTCTTCATCTTGGTTGACAGATAAAGATAAGCAGAAAAGTACTAAGGCCTTAGTGTGCTTATTCCTGTAATGCTCCTCCTAACAGGTGTAAGAAACACTAATGTTGTAAATTGTGGACTAAACTTTATTATTTTTCAAATGTGGCCTACACAAGTGTAAGTTGTGTTTGGTGAACTTAACCTTTTTTTTGGTGCAGATCGGGCTACAGAGCTAGTTTAAATCACACGGAGACCGTGCAGACAGCCGTAAACGGCGCTGCAAGGCCAAGAAACCCTCCTCTAGGTTATCCTATATAGTGTTTTTCCACTATTTAGCTGGATACAAGTGGAAAGACACTAATAGGAATTTTTTTTTTCAAATTTTAAACTGGCTGCACTATTTGAAAAAAAGGAAATTGTTTTTCAAGGTATGAGGCAGTAACGCACCCTGAGCTGAATCCAACCGGCTATGGCTGCACACAGACTACAGGGCGAGCTGCGCTCACACAGAGACCGTGCAGACAGCCGTAAACGGCGCTGCAAGGCCCCCAAAAAAACCTCTAGGTTATCCTATGTAGTGTTTTTCCACAATTGAGCTGGAGACTGGTGGAAAGACACTAATAGGAATTTTTTTTTTTTTCAAATTTTAAACAGGCTGCACTATTTGAAAAAAAGGAAAATTTTTCTCAAGGTATGAGCCAGTAACGAACCCTGAGCTGAATCCAACCGGCTATGGCTGCACACAGACTACAGGGCGAGCTGGGCTCACACGGAGACCGTGCAGACAGCCGTAAACGGCGCTGCAAGGCCAAAAAACCCTCCTCTAGGTTATCCTATATAGTGTTTTTCCACTATTTAGCTGGATACGAGTGGAAAGACACTAATAGGAATTTTTTTTTTTAAATTTTAAACAGGCTGCACTATTTGAAAAAAAGGAAAATTTTTCTCAAGGTATGAGCCAGTAACGAACCCTGAGCTGAATCCAACCGGCTATGGCTGCACACAGACTACAGGGCGAGCTGGGCTCACACGGAGACCGTGCAGACAGCCGTAAACGGCGCTGCAAGGCCCAAAAACCCCCCTCTAGGTTATCCTATGTAGTGTTTTTCCACAATAGAGCTGGAGACTGGTGGAAAAACACTAATAGGAAATTTGAGAAAAAATGTGCAGCAGGCTGCACTAAGAGCAAAAAAGAACAACTGTGTGAGGCAGTGTGAACCCCCCCTGAGCTGAATACAACCGGGTATATGGCTGCACACAGACTACAGAGTGAGCTGCACACACACACACACACACAGAGACCTTGCAGAACGCTGTTAAAACAGCGCTGCAAGGCAAGAGCAAGGTGAACAGTGAAGAACACACAGCGTTTTGCTAAATTAGCCTTTGGAAAGGAAAATAAAGCAATTAGCTAGCTCAACTGGCCCTCAGTTAGAACACAGCGTCCTGTCCCTAACTGAAATCACAGCAGAGTGAGCGCAAAATGGCGGCAGCGCTTTTTTATAGTGCAGAGTGACATCATTTCAGCAGCCAATCCAAGCCTTGCCAGTACTTACATGCCCACCATGCTAAACAGGATGTGCCCACACTTTCATTCATTCCTCATTGGCTGCTGCATTCAATTTGAATTCTGGGAACTTCCGATTCCGGTATCCGATACGCGGGAAGTATCGGAATTCAGTATCGGAATTCCGATACCGCAAATATCGGCCGATACCCGATACTTGCGGTATCGGAATGCTCAACACTAGTCCTCAGTGTTGTGAGAACGATGACTGGTTAAAATTTTTGGTGGTTTCTTGTTCAGTCCATAGGCCTACATCATGTGGCAAACCGGTGAGCATGTGGCTCTATTAGTATAGGAGATACCTGAAAACATATCACACTTTTCATCATAGTGCTTTTACCAATGCATAAAATGCATGGAGAAGTCATTTCGAATGACTGGTCCTCAGTGTTGTGAGAACGATGACTGGTTAAAATTTTTGGTGGTTTCTTGTTCAGTCCATAGGCCTACATCATGTGGCAAACCGGTGAGCATGTGGCTCTATTAGTATAGGAGATACCTGAAAACATATCACACTTTTCATCATAGTGCTTTTACCAATGCATAAAATGCATGGAGAAGTCATTTCGAATGACTGGTCCTCAGTGTTGTGAGAACGATGACTGGTTAAAATTTTTGGTGGTTTCTTGTTCAGTCCATAGGCCTACATCATGTGGCAAACCGGTGAGCATGTGGCTCTATTAGTATAGGAGATACCTGAAAACATATCACACTTTTCATCATAGTGCTTTTACCAATGCATAAAATGCATGGAGAAGTCATTTCGAATGACTGGTCCTCAGTGTTGTGAGAACGATGACTGGTTAAAATTTTTGGTGGTTTCTTGTTCAGTCCATAGGCTTACATCATGTGGCAAACCGGTGAGCATGTGGCTCTATTAGTATAGGAGATACCTGAAAACATATCACACTTTTCATCATAGTGCTTTTACCAATGCATAAAATGCATGGAGAAGTCATTTTGAATGACTGGTCCTCAGTGTTGTGAGAACGATGACTGGTTAAAATTTTTGGTGGTTTCTTGTTCAGTCCATAGGCCTTCATCATGTGGCAAACCGGTGAGCATGTGGCTCTATTAGTATAGGAGATACCTGAAAACATATCACACTTTTCATCATAGTGCTTTTACCAATGCATAAAATGCATGGAGAAGTCATTTCGAATGACTGGTCCTCAGTGTTGTGAGAACGATGACTGGTTAAAATTTTTGGTGGTTTCTTGTTCAGTCCATAGGCCTACATCATGTGGCAAACCGGTGAGCATTTGGCTCTATTAGTATAGGAGATACCTGAAAACATATCACACTTTTCATTATAGTGCTTTTACCAATGCATAAAATGCATGGAGAAGTCATTTCGAATGACTGGTCCTCAGTGTTGTGAGAACGATGACTGGTTAAAATTTTTGGTGGTTTCTTGTTCAGTCCATAGGCCTACATCATGTGGCAAACCGGTGAGCATGTGGCTCTATTAGTATAGGAGATACCTGAAAACATATCACACTTTTCATCATAGTGCTTTTACCAATGCATAAAATGCATGGAGAAGTCATTTCGAATGACTGGTCCTCAGTGTTGTGAGAACGATGACTGGTTAAAATTTTTGGTGGTTTTTTGTTCAGTCCATAGGCTTACATCATGTGGCAAACCGGTGAGCATGTGGCTCTATTAGTATAGGAGATACCTGAAAACATATCACACTTTTCATCATAGTGCTTTTACCAATGCATAAAATGCATGGAGAAGTCATTTCGAATGACTGGTCCTCAGTGTTGTGAGAACGATGACTGGTTAAAATTTTTGGTGGTTTCTTGTTCAGTCCATAGGCCTACATCATGTGGCAAACCGGTGAGCATGTGGCTCTATTAGTATAGGAGATACCTGAAAACATATCACACTTTTCATCATAGTGCTTTTACCAATGCATAAAATGCATGGAGAAGTCATTTCGAATGACTGGTCCTCAGTGTTGTGAGAACGATGACTGGTTAAAATTTTTGGTGGTTTCTTGTTCAGTCCATAGGCCTACATCATGTGGCAAACCGGTGAGCATGTGGCTCTATTAGTATAGGAGATACCTGAAAACATATCACACTTTTCATCATAGTGCTTTTACCAATGCATAAAATGCATGGAGAAGTCATTTCGAATGACTGGTCCTCAGTGTTGTGAGAACGATGACTGGTTAAAATTTTTGGTGGTTTCTTGTTCAGTCCATAGGCCTACATCATGTGGCAAACCGGTGAGCATGTGGCTCTATTAGTATAGGAGATACCTGAAAACATATCACACTTTTCATCATAGTGCTTTTACCAATGCATAAAATGCATGGAGAAGTCATTTCGAATGACTGGTCCTCAGTGTTGTGAGAACGATGACTGGTTAAAATTTTTGGTGGTTTCTTGTTCAGTCCATAGGCCTACATCATGTGGCAAACCGGTGAGCATGTGGCTCTATTAGTATAGGAGATACCTGAAAACATATCACACTTTTCATCATAGTGCTTTTACCAATGCATAAAATGCATGGAGAAGTCATTTCGAATGACTGGTCCTCAGTGTTGTGAGAACGATGACTGGTTAAAATTTTTGGTGGTTTCTTGTTCAGTCCATAGGCCTACATCATGTGGCAAACCGGTGAGCATGTGGCTCTATTAGTATAGGAGATACCTGAAAACATATCACACTTTTCATCATAGTGCTTTTACCAATGCATAAAATGCATGGAGAAGTCATTTCGAATGACTGGTCCTCAGTGTTGTGAGAACGATGACTGGTTAAAATTTTTGGTGGTTTCTTGTTCAGTCCATAGGCCTACATCATGTGGCAAACCGGTGAGCATGTGGCTCTATTAGTATAGGAGATACCTGGAAACATATCACACTTTTCATCATAGTGCTTTTACCAATGCATAAAATGCATGGAGAAGTCATTTCGAATGACTGGTCCTCAGTGTTGTGAGAACGATGACTGGTTAAAATTTTTGGTGGTTTCTTGTTCAGTCCATAGGCTTACATCATGTGGCAAACCGGTGAGCATGTGGCTCTATTAGTATAGGAGATACCTGAAAACATATCACACTTTTCATCATAGTGCTTTTACCAATGCATAAAATGCATGGAGAAGTCATTTCGAATGTCTGGTCCTCAGTGTTGTGAGAACGATGACTGGTTAAAATTTTTGGTGGTTTCTTGTTCAGTCCATAGGCCTAAATCATGTGGCAAACCGGTGAGCATGTGGCTCTATTAGTATAGGAGATACCTGAAAACATATCACACTTTTCATCATAGTGCTTTTACCAATGCATAAAATGCATGGAGAAGTCATTTCGAATGACTGGTCCTCAGTGTTGTGAGAACGATGACTGGTTAAAATTTTTGGTGGTTTCTTGTTCAGTCCATAGGCCTACATCATGTGGCAAACCAGTGAGCATGTGGCTCTATTAGTATAGGAGATACCTGAAAACATATCACACTTTTCATCATAGTGCTTTTACCAATGCATAAAATGCATGGAGAAGTCATTTCGAATGACTGGTCCTCAGTGTTGTGAGAACGATGACTGGTTAAAATTTTTGGTGGTTTCTTGTTCAGTCCATAGGCCTACATCATGTGGCAAACCAGTGAGCATGTGGCTCTATTAGTATAGGAGATACCTGAAAACATATCACACTTTTCATCATAGTGCTTTTACCAATGCATAAAATGCATGGAGAAGTCATTTCGAATGACTGGTCCTCAGTGTTGTGAGAACGATGACTGGTTAAAATTTTTGGTGGTTTCTTGTTCAGTCCATAGGCCTACATCATGTGGCAAACCGGTGAGCATGTGGCTCTATTAGTATAGGAGATACCTGAAAACATATCACACTTTTCATCATAGTGCTTTTACCAATGCATAAAATGCATGGAGAAGTCATTTCGAATGACTGGTCCTCAGTGTTGTGAGAACGATGACTGGTTAAAATTTTTGGTGGTTTCTTGTTCAGTCCATAGGCCTACATCATGTGGCAAACCGGTGAGCATGTGGCTCTATTAGTATAGGAGATACCTGAAAACATATCACACTTTTCATCATAGTGCTTTTACCAATGCATAAAATGCATGGAGAAGTCATTTCGAATGACTGGTCCTCAGTGTTGTGAGAACGATGACTGGTTAAAATTTTTGGTGGTTTCTTGTTCAGTCCATAGGCCTACATCATGTGGCAAACCGGTGAGCATGTGGCTCTATTAGTATAGGAGATACCTGAAAACATATCACACTTTTCATCATAGTGCTTTTACCAATGCATAAAATGCATGGAGAAGTCATTTCGAATGACTGGTCCTCAGTGTTGTGAGAACGATGACTGGTTAAAATTTTTGGTGGTTTCTTGTTCAGTCCATAGGCCTACATCATGTGGCAAACCGGTGAGCATGTGGCTCTATTAGTATAGGAGATACCTGAAAACATATCACACTTTTCATCATAGTGCTTTTACCAATGCATAAAATGCATGGAGAAGTCATTTCGAATGACTGGTCCTCAGTGTTGTGAGAACAATGACTGGTTAAAATTTTTGGTGGTTTCTTGTTCAGTCCATAGACCTACATCATGTGGCAAACCGGTGAGCATGTGGCTCTATTAGTATAGGAGATACCTGAAAACATATCACACTTTTCATCATAGTGCTTTTACCAATGCATAAAATGCATGGAGAAGTCATTTCGAATGACTGGTCCTCAGTGTTGTGAGAACGATGACTGGTTAAAATTTTTGGTGGTTTCTTGTTCAGTCCATAGGCCTACATCATGTGGCAAACCAGTGAGCATGTGGCTCTATTAGTATAGTAGATACCTGAAAACATATCACACTTTTCATCATAGTGCTTTTACCAATGCATAAAATGCATGGAGAAGTCATTTCGAATGACTGGTCCTCAGTGTTGTGAGAACGATGACTGGTTAAAATTTTTGGTGGTTTCTTGTTCAGTCCATAGGCCTACATCATGTGGCAAACCGGTGAGCATGTGGCTCTATTAGTATAGGAGATACCTGAAAACATATCACACTTTTCATCATAGTGCTTTTACCAATGCATAAAATGCATGGAGAAGTCATTTCGAATGACTGGTCCTCAGTGTTGTGAGAACGATGACTGGTTAAAATTTTTGGTGGCTTCTTGTTCAGTCCATAGGCCTACATCATGTGGCAAACCGGTGAGCATGTGGCTCTATTAGTATAGGAGATACCTGAAAACATATCACACTTTTCATCATAGTGCTTTTACCAATGCATAAAATGCATGGAGAAGTCATTTCGAATGACTGGTCCTCAGTGTTGTGAGAACGATGACTGGTTAAAATTTTTGGTGGTTTCTTGTTCAGTCCATAGGCCTACATCATGTGGCAAACCGGTGAGCATGTGGCTCTATTAGTATAGGAGATACCTGAAAACATATCACACTTTTCATCATAGTGCTTTTACCAATGCATAAAATGCATGGAGAAGTCATTTCGAATGACTGGTCCTCAGTGTTGTGAGAACGATGACTGGTTAAAATTTTTGGTGGTTTCTTGTTCAGTCCATAGGCCTACATCATGTGGCAAACCGGTGAGCATGTGGCTCTATTAGTATAGGAGATACCTGAAAACATATCACACTTTTCATCATAGTGCTTTTACCAATGCATAAAATGCATGGAGAAGTCATTTCGAATGACTGGTCCTCAGTGTTGTGAGAACGATGACTGGTTAAAATTTTTGGTGGTTTCTTGTTCAGTCCATAGGCTTACATCATGTGGCAAACCGGTGAGCATGTGGCTCTATTAGTATAGGAGATACCTGAAAACATATCACACTTTTCATCATAGTGCTTTTACCAATGCATAAAATGCATGGAGAAGTCATTTCGAATGACTGGTCCTCAGTGTTGTGAGAACGATGACTGGTTAAAATTTTTGGTGGTTTCTTGTTCAGTCCATAGGCCTTCATCATGTGGCAAACCGGTGAGCATGTGGCTCTATTAGTATAGGAGATACCTGAAAACATATCACACTTTTCATCATAGTGCTTTTACCAATGCATAAAATGCATGGAGAAGTCATTTCGAATGACTGGTCCTCAGTGTTGTGAGAACGATGACTGGTTAAAATTTTTGGTGGTTTCTTGTTCAGTCCATAGGCCTACATCATGTGGCAAACCGGTGAGCATTTGGCTCTATTAGTATAGGAGATACCTGAAAACATATCACACTTTTCATTATAGTGCTTTTACCAATGCATAAAATGCATGGAGAAGTCATTTCGAATGACTGGTCCTCAGTGTTGTGAGAACGATGACTGGTTAAAATTTTTGGTGGTTTCTTGTTCAGTCCATAGGCCTACATCATGTGGCAAACCGGTGAGCATGTGGCTCTATTAGTATAGGAGATACCTGAAAACATATCACACTTTTCATCATAGTGCTTTTACCAATGCATAAAATGCATGGAGAAGTCATTTCGAATGACTGGTCCTCAGTGTTGTGAGAACGATGACTGGTTAAAATTTTTGGTGGTTTCTTGTTCAGTCCATAGGCCTACATCATGTGGCAAACCGGTGAGCATGTGGCTCTATTAGTATAGGAGATACCTGAAAACATATCACACTTTTCATCATAGTGCTTTTACCAATGCATAAAATGCATGGAGAAGTCATTTCGAATGACTGGTCCTCAGTGTTGTGAGAACGATGACTGGTTAAAATTTTTGGTGGTTTCTTGTTCAGTCCATAGGCCTACATCATGTGGCAAACCGGTGAGCATGTGGCTCTATTAGTATAGGAGATACCTGAAAACATATCACACTTTTCATCATAGTGCTTTTACCAATGCATAAAATGCATGGAGAAGTCATTTCGAATGACTGGTCCTCAGTGTTGTGAGAACGATGACTGGTTAAAATTTTTGGTGGTTTCTTGTTCAGTCCATAGGCCTACATCATGTGGCAAACCGGTGAGCATGTGGCTCTATTAGTATAGGAGATACCTGAAAACATATCACACTTTTCATCATAGTGCTTTTACCAATGCATAAAATGCATGGAGAAGTCATTTCGAATGACTGGTCCTCAGTGTTGTGAGAACGATGACTGGTTAAAATTTTTGGTGGTTTCTTGTTCAGTCCATAGGCCTACATCATGTGGCAAACCGGTGAGCATGTGGCTCTATTAGTATAGGAGATACCTGAAAACATATCACACTTTTCATCATAGTGCTTTTACCAATGCATAAAATGCATGGAGAAGTCATTTCGAATGACTGGTCCTCAGTGTTGTGAGAACGATGACTGGTTAAAATTTTTGGTGGTTTCTTGTTCAGTCCATAGGCCTACATCATGTGGCAAACCGGTGAGCATGTGGCTCTATTAGTATAGGAGATACCTGGAAACATATCACACTTTTCATCATAGTGCTTTTACCAATGCATAAAATGCATGGAGAAGTCATTTCGAATGACTGGTCCTCAGTGTTGTGAGAACGATGACTGGTTAAAATTTTTGGTGGTTTCTTGTTCAGTCCATAGGCTTACATCATGTGGCAAACCGGTGAGCATGTGGCTCTATTAGTATAGGAGATACCTGAAAACATATCACACTTTTCATCATAGTGCTTTTACCAATGCATAAAATGCATGGAGAAGTCATTTCGAATGTCTGGTCCTCAGTGTTGTGAGAACGATGACTGGTTAAAATTTTTGGTGGTTTCTTGTTCAGTCCATAGGCCTACATCATGTGGCAAACCGGTGAGCATGTGGCTCTATTAGTATAGGAGATACCTGAAAACATATCACACTTTTCATCATAGTGCTTTTACCAATGCATAAAATGCATGGAGAAGTCATTTCGAATGACTGGTCCTCAGTGTTGTGAGAACGATGACTGGTTAAAATTTTTGGTGGTTTCTTGTTCAGTCCATAGGCCTACATCATGTGGCAAACCAGTGAGCATGTGGCTCTATTAGTATAGGAGATAGCTGAAAACATATCACACTTTTCATCATAGTGCTTTTACCAATGCATAAAATGCATGGAGAAGTCATTTCGAATGACTGGTCCTCAGTGTTGTGAGAACGATGACTGGTTAAAATTTTTGGTGGTTTCTTGTTCAGTCCATAGGCCTACATCATGTGACAAACCGGTAAGCATGTGGCTCTATTAGTATAGGAGATACCTGAAAACA
This sequence comes from Ranitomeya imitator, assembly GCF_032444005.1. Taxonomy (NCBI): domain Eukaryota; kingdom Metazoa; phylum Chordata; class Amphibia; order Anura; family Dendrobatidae; genus Ranitomeya; species Ranitomeya imitator. The sequence goes on along the minus strand of NW_027193542.1, from coordinate 40,658 downwards.
TATCACACTTTTCATCATAGTGCTTTTACCAATGCATAAAATGCATGGAGAAGTCATTTCGAATGACTGGTCCTCAGTGTTGTGAGAACGATGACTGGTTAAAATTTTTGGTGGTTTCTTGTTCAGTCCATAGGCCTACATCATGTGGCAAACCGGTGAGCATGTGGCTCTATTAGTATAGGAGATACCTGAAAACATATCACACTTTTCATCATAGTGCTTTTACCAATGCATAAAATGCATGGAGAAGTCATTTCGAATGACTGGTCCTCAGTGTTGTGAGAACAATGACTGGTTAAAATTTTTGGTGGTTTCTTGTTCAGTCCATAGGCCTACATCATGTGGCAAACCGGTGACCATGTGGCTCTATTAGTATAGGAGATACCTGAAAACATATCACACTTTTCATCATAGTGCTTTTACCAATGCATAAAATGCATGGAGAAGTCATTTCGAATGACTGGTCCTCAGTGTTGTGAGAACGATGACTGGTTAAAATTTTTGGTGGTTTGTTGTTCAGTCCATAGGCCTACATCATGTGGCAAACCGGTGAGCATATGGCTCTATTAGTATAGGAGATACCTGAAAACATATCACACTTTTCATCATAGTGCTTTTACCAATGCATAAAATGCATGGAGAAGTCATTTCGAATGACTGGTCCTCAGTGTTGTGAGAACGATGACTGGTTAAAATTTTTGGTGGTTTCTTGTTCAGTCCATAGGCCTACATCATGTGACAAACCGGTGAGCATGTGGCTCTATTAGTATAGGAGATACCTGAAAACATATCACACTTTTCATCATAGTGCTTTTACCAATGCATAAAATGCATGGAGAAGTCATTTCGAATGACTGGTCCTCAGTGTTGTGAGAACGATGACTGGTTAAAATTTTTGGTGGTTTCTTGTTCAGTCCATAGGCCTACATCATGAGGCAAACCGGTGAGCATATGGCTCTATTAGTATAGGAGATACCTGAAAACATATCACACTTTTCATCATAGTGCTTTTACCAATGCATAAAATGCATGGAGAAGTCATTTCGAATGACTGGTCCTCAGTGTTGTGAGAACGATGACTGGTTAAAATTTTTGGTGGTTTCTTGTTCAGTCCATAGGCCTACATCATGTGACAAACCGGTGAGCATGTGGCTCTATTAGTATAGGAGATACCTGAAAACATATCACACTTTTCATCATAGTGCTTTTACCAATGCATAAAATGCATGGAGAAGTCATTTCGAATGACTGGTCCTCAGTGTTGTGAGAACGATGACTGGTTAAAATTTTTGGTGGTTTCTTGTTCAGTCCATAGGCCTACATCATGTGGCAAACCGGTGAGCATGTGGCTCTATTAGTATAGGAGATACCTGAAAACATATCACACTTTTCATCATAGTGCTTTTACCAATGCATAAAATGCATGGAGAAGTCATTTCGAATGACTGGTCCTCAGTGTTGTGAGAACAATGACTGGTTAAAATTTTTGGTGGTTTCTTGTTCAGTCCATAGGCCTACATCATGTGGCAAACCGGTGAGCATGTGGCTCTATTAGTATAGGAGATACCTGAAAACATATCACACTTTTCATCATAGTGCTTTTACCAATGCATAAAATGCATGGAGAAGTCATTTCGAATGACTGGTCCTCAGTGTTGTGAGAACGATGACTGGTTAAAATTTTTGGTGGTTTCTTGTTCAGTCCATAGGCCTACATCATGTGGCAAACCGGTGAGCATGTGGCTCTATTAGTATAGGAGATACCTGAAAACATATCACACTTTTCATCATAGTGCTTTTACCAATGCATAAAATGCATGGAGATGTCATTTCGAATGACTGGTCCTCAGTGTTGTGAGAACGATGACTGGTTAAAATTTTTGGTGGTTTCTTGTTCAGTCCATAGGCCTACATCATGTGGCAAACCGGTGAGCATGTGGCTCTATTAGTATAGGAGATACCTGAAAACATATCACACTTTTCATCATAGTGCTTTTACCAATGCATAAAATGCATGGAGAAGTCATTTCGAATGACTGGTCCTCAGTGTTGTGAGAACGATGACTGGTTAAAATTTTTGGTGGTTTCTTGTTCAGTCCATAGGCCTACATCATGTGGCAAACCGGTGAGCATATGGCTCTATTAGTATAGGAGATACCTGAAAACATATCACACTTTTCATCATAGTGCTTTTACCAATGCATAAAATGCATGGAGAAGTCATTTCGAATGACTGGTCCTCAGTGTTGTGAGAACAATGACTGGTTAAAATTTTTGGTGGTTTCTTGTTCAGTCCATAGGCCTACATCATGTGACAAACCGGTGAGCATGTGGCTCTATTAGAATAGGAGATACCTGAAAACATATCACACTTTTCATCATAGTGCTTTTACCAATGCATAAAATGCATGGAGAAGTCATTTCGAATGACTGGTCCTCAGTGTTGTGAGAACGATGACTGGTTAAAATTTTTGGTGGTTTCTTGTTCAGTCCATAGGCCTACATCATGTGGCAAACCGGTGAGCATGTGGCTCTATTAGTATAGGAGATACCTGAAAACATATCACACTTTTCATCATAGTGCTTTTACCAATGCATAAAATGCATGGAGAAGTCATTTCGAATGACTGGTCCTCAGTGTTGTGAGAACGATGACTGGTTAAAATTTTTGGTGGTTTCTTGTTCAGTCCATAGGCCTACATCATGTGGCAAACCGGTGAGCATGTGGCTCTATTAGTATAGGAGATACCTGAAAACATATCACACTTTTCATCATAGTGCTTTTACCAATGCATAAAATGCATGGAGAAGTCATTTCGAATGACTGGTCCTCAGTGTTGTGAGAACGATGACTGGTTAAAATTTTTGGTGGTTTCTTGTTCAGTCCATAGGCCTACATCATGTGACAAACCGGTGAGCATGTGGCTCTATTAGTATAGGAGATACCTGAAAACATATCACACTTTTCATCATAGTGCTTTTACCAATGCATAAAATGCATGGAGAAGTCATTTCGAATGACTGGTCCTCAGTGTTGTGAGAACGATGACTGGTTAAAATTTTTGGTGGTTTCTTGTTCAGTCCATAGGCCTACATCATGTGGCAAACCGGTGAGCATGTGGCTCTATTAGTATAGGAGATACCTGAAAACATATCACACTTTTCATCATAGTGCTTTTACCAATGCATAAAATGCATGGAGAAGTCATTTCGAATGACTGGTCCTCAGTGTTGTGAGAACAATGACTGGTTAAAATTTTCGTGGTTTCTTGTTCAGTCCATAGGCCTACATCATGTGGCAAACCGGTGAGCCATGTGGCTCTATTAGTATAGGAGATACCTGAAAACATATCACACTTTTCATCATAGTGCTTTTACCAATGCATAAAATGCATGGAGAAGTCATTTCGAATGACTGGTCCTCAGTGTTGTGAGAACGATGACTGGTTAAAATTTTGGTGTTTCTTGTTCAGTCCATAGGCCTACATCATGTGGCAAACCGGTGAGCATATGGCTCTATTAGTATAGGAGATACCTGAAAACATATCACACTTTTCATCATAGTGCTTTTACCAATGCATAAAATGCATGGAGAAGTCATTTCGAATGACTGGTCCTCAGTGTTGTGAGAACGATGACTGGTTAAAATTTTTGGTGGTTTCTTGTTCAGTCCATAGGCCTACATCATGTGACAAACCGGTGAGCATGTGGCTCTATTAGTATAGGAGATACCTGAAAACATATCACACTTTTCATCATAGTGCTTTTACCAATGCATAAAATGCATGGAGAAGTCATTTCGAATGACTAGGCCTCAGTGTTGTGAGAACGATGACTGGTTAAAATTTTTGGTGGTTTCTTGTTCAGTCCATAGGCCTACATCATGTGGCAAACCGGTGAGCATATGGCTCTATTAGTATAGGAGATACCTGAAAACATATCACACTTTTCATCATAGTGCTTTTACCAATGCATAAAATGCATGGAGAAGTCATTTCGAATGACTGGTCCTCAGTGTTGTGAGAACGATGACTGGTTAAAATTTTTGGTGGTTTCTTGTTCAGTCCATAGGCCTACATCATGTGGCAAACCGGTGAGCATGTGGCTCTATTAGTATAGGAGATACCTGAAAACATATCACACTTTTCATCATAGTGCTTTTACCAATGCATAAAATGCATGGAGAAGTCATTTCGAATGACTGGTCCTCAGTGTTGTGAGAACGATGACTGGTTAAAATTTTTGGTGGTTTCTTGTTCAGTCCATAGGCCTACATCATGTGGCAAACCGGTGAGCATGTGGCTCTATTAGTATAGGAGATACCTGAAAACATATCACACTTTTCATCATAGTGCTTTTACCAATGCATAAAATGCATGGAGAAGTCATTTCGAATGACTGGTCCTCAGTGTTGTGAGAACGATGACTGGTTAAAATTTTTGGTGGTTTCTTGTTCAGTCCATAGGCCTACATCATGTGGCAAACCGGTGAGCATGTGGCTCTATTAGTATAGGAGATACCTGAAAACATATCACACTTTTCATCATAGTGCTTTTACCAATGCATAAAATGCATGGAGAAGTCATTTCGAATGACTGGTCCTCAGTGTTGTGAGAACGATGACTGGTTAAAATTTTTGGTGGTTTCTTGTTCAGTCCATAGGCCTACATCATGTGGCAAACCAGTGAGCATGTGGCTCTATTAGTATAGGAGATACCTGAAAACATATCACACTTTTCATCATAGTGCTTTTACCAATGCATAAAATGCATGGAGAAGTCATTTCGAATGACTGGTCCTCAGTGTTGTGAGAACGATGACTGGTTAAAATTTTTGGTGGTTTCTTGTTCAGTCCATAGGCCTACATCATGTGGCAAACCGGTGAGCATGTGGCTCTATTAGTATAGGAGATACCTGAAAACATATCACACTTTTCATCATAGTGCTTTTACCAATGCATAAAATGCATGGAGAAGTCATTTCGAATGACTGGTCCTCAGTGTTGTGAGAACGATGACTGGTTAAAATTTTTGGTGGTTTCTTGTTCAGTCCATAGGCCTACATCATGTGGCAAACCGGTGAGCATGTGGCTCTATTAGTATAGGAGATACCTGAAAACATATCACACTTTTCATCATAGTGCTTTTACCAATGCATAAAATGCATGGAGAAGTCATTTCGAATGACTGGTCCTCAGTGTTGTGAGAACGATGACTGGTTAAAATTTTTGGTGGTTTCTTGTTCAGTCCATAGGCCTACATCATGTGGCAAACCGGTGAGCATGTGGCTCTATTAGTATAGGAGATACCTGAAAACATATCACACTTTTCATCATAGTGCTTTTACCAATGCATAAAATGCATGGAGAAGTCATTTCGAATGACTGGTCCTCAGTGTTGTGAGAACGATGACTGGTTAAAATTTTTGGTGGTTTCTTGTTCAGTCCATAGGCCTACATCATGTGGCAAACCAGTGAGCATGTGCTCTATTAGTATAGGAGATACCTGAAAACATATCACACTTTTCATCATAGTGCTTTTACCAATGCATAAAATGCATGGAGAAGTCATTTCGAATGACTGGTTCTCAGTGTTGTGAGAACGATGACTGGTTAAAATTTTGGTGGTTTCTTGTTCAGTCCATAGGCCCACATCATGTGGCAAACCGGTGAGCATGTGGCTCTATTAGTATAGGAGATACCTGAAAACATATCACACTTTTCATCATAGTGCTTTTACCAATGCATAAAATGCATGGAGAAGTCATTTCGAATGACTGGTCCTCAGTGTTGTGAGAACGATGACTGGTTAAAATTTTTGGTGGTTTCTTGTTCAGTCCATAGGCCTACATCATGTGGCAAAACCGGTGAGCATGTGGCTCTAATAATATAGGAGATACCTGAAAACATATCACAACTTTTCATCATAGTGCTTTTACCAATGCATAAAATGCATGGAGAAGTCATTTCGAATGACTGGTCCTCAGTGTTGTGAGAACGATGACTGGTTAAAATTTTTGGTGGTTTCTTGTTCAGTCCATAGGCCTACATCATGTGGCAAACCGGTGAGCATGTGGCTCTATTAGTATAGGAGATACCTGAAAACATATCACACTTTTCATCATAGTGCTTTTACCAATGCATAAAATGCATGGAGAAGTCATTTCGAATGACTGGTCCTCAGTGTTGTGAGAACGATGACTGGTTAAAATTTTTGGTGGTTTCTTGTTCAGTCCATAGGCCTACATCATGTGGCAAACCGGTGAGCATGTGGCTCTATTAGTATAGGAGATACCTGAAAACATATCACACTTTTCATCATAGTGCTTTTACCAATGCATAAAATGCATGGAGAAGTCATTTCGAATGACTGGTCCTCAGTGTTGTGAGAACGATGACTGGTTAAAATTTTTGGTGGTTTCTTGTTCAGTCCATAGGCCTACATCATGTGGCAAACCGGTGAGCATGTGGCTCTATTAGTATAGGAGATACCTGAAAACATATCACACTTTTCATCATAGTGCTTTTACCAATGCATAAAATGCATGGAGAAGTCATTTCGAATGACTGGTCCTCAGTGTTGTGAGAACGATGACTGGTTAAAAATTTTGGTGGTTTCTTGTTCAGTCCATAGGCCTACATCATGTGGCAAACCGGTGAGCATGTGGCTCTATTAGTATAGGAGATACCTGAAAACATATCACACTTTTCATCATAGTGCTTTTACCAATGCATAAAATGCATGGAGAAGTCATTTCGAATGACTGGTCCTCAGTGTTGTGAGAACGATGACTGGTTAAAATTTTTGGTGGTTTCTTGTTCAGTCCATAGGCCTACATCATGTGGCAAACCGGTGAGCATGTGGCTCTATTAGTATAGGAGATACCTGAAAACATATCACACTTTTCATCATAGTGCTTTTACCAATGCATAAAATGCATGGAGAAGTCATTTCGAATGACTGGTCCTCAGTGTTGTGAGAACGATGACTGGTTAAAATTTTTGGTGGTTTCTTGTTCAGTCCATAGGCCTACATCATGTGGCAAACCGGTGAGCATGTGGCTCTATTAGTATAGGAGATACCTGAAAACATATCACACTTTTCATCATAGTGCTTTTACCAATGCATAAAATGCATGGAGAAGTCATTTCGAATGACTGGTCCTCAGTGTTGTGAGAACGATGACTGGTTAAAATTTTGGGTGGTTTCTTGTTCAGTCCATAGGCCTACATCATGTGGCAAACCGGTGAGCATGTGGCTCTATTAGTATAGGAGATACCTGAAAACATATCACACTTTTCATCATAGTGCTTTTACCAATGCATAAAAAGCATGGAGAAGTCATTTCGAATGACTGGTCCTCAGTGTTGTGAGAACGATGACTGGTTAAAATTTTTGGTGGTTTCTTGTTCAGTCCATAGGCCTACATCATGTGGCAAACCGGTGAGCATGTGGCTCTATTAGTATAGGAGATACCTGAAAACATATCACACTTTTCATCATAGTGCTTTTACAGTGCATAAAATGCATGGAGAAGTCATTTCGAATGACTGGTCCTCAGTGTTGTGAGAACGATGACTGGTTAAAATTTTTGGTGGTTTCTTGTTCAGTCCATAGGCCTACATCATGTGGCAAACCGGTGAGCATGTGGCTCTATTAGTATAGGAGATACCTGAAAACATATCACACTTTTCATCATAGTGCTTTTACCAATGCATAAAATGCATGGAGAAGTCATTTCGAATGACTGGTCCTCAGTGTTGTGAGAACGATGACTGGTTAAAATTTTTGGTGGTTTCTTGTTCAGTCCATAGGCCTACATCATGTGGCAAACCGGTGAGCATGTGGCTCTATTAGTATAGGAGATACCTGAAAACATATCACACTTTTCATCATAGTGCTTTTACCAATGCATAAAATGCATGGAGAAGTCATTTCGAATGACTGGTCCTCAGTGTTGTGAGAACAATGACTGGTTAAAATTTTTGGTGGTTTCTTGTTCAGTCCATAGGCCTACATCATGTGGCAAACCGGTGAGCATGTGGCTCTATTAGTATAGGAGATACCTGAAAACATATCACACTTTTCATCATAGTGCTTTTACCAATGCATAAAATGCATTTAGAAGTCATTTCGAATGACTGGTCCTCAGTGTTGTGAGAACGATGACTGGTTAAAATTTTAGGTGGTTTCTTGTTCAGTCCATAGGCCTACATCATGTGGCAAACCGGTGAGCATGTGGCTCTATTAGTATAGGAGATACCTGAAAGCATATCACACTTTTCATCATAGTGCTTTTACCAATGCATAAAATGCATGGAGAAGTCATTTCGAATGACTGGTCCTCAGTGTTGTGAGAACGATGACTGGTTAAAATTTTTGGTGGTTTCTTGTTCAGTCCATAGGCCTACATCATGTGGCAAACCGGTGAGCATGTGGCTCTATTAGTATAGGAGATACCTGAAAACATATCACACTTTTCATCATAGTGCTTTTACCAATGCATAAAATGCATGGAGAAGTCATTTCGAATGACTGGTCCTCAGTGTTGTGAGAACGATGACTGGTTAAAATTTTTGGTGGTTTCTTGTTCAGTCCATAGGCCTACATCATGTGGCAAACCGGTGAGCATGTGGCTCTATTAGTATAGGAGATACCTGAAAACATATCACACTTTTCATCATAGTGCTTTTACCAATGCATAAAATGCATGGAGAAGTCATTTCGAATGACTGGTCCTCAGTGTTGTGAGAACGATGACTGGTTAAAATTTTTGGTGGTTTCTTGTTCAGTCCATAGGCCTACATCATGTGGCAAACCGGTGAGCATGTGGCTCTATTAGTATAGGAGATACCTGAAAACATATCACACTTTTCATCATAGTGCTTTTACCAATGCATAAAATGCATGGAGAAGTCATTTCGAATGACTGGTCCTCAGTGTTGTGAGAACGATGACTGGTTAAAATTTTTGGTGGTTTCTTGTTCAGTCCATAGGCCTACATCATGTGGCAAACCGGTGAGCATGTGGCTCTATTAGTATAGGAGATACCTGAAAACATATCACACTTTTCATCATAGTGCTTTTACCAATGCATAAAATGCATGGAGAAGTCATTTCGAATGACTGGTCCTCAGTGTTGTGAGAACAATGACTGGTTAAAATTTTTGGTGGTTTCTTGTTCAGTCCATAGGCCTACATCATGTGGCAAACCGGTGAGCATGTGGCTCTATTAGTATAGGAGATACCTGAAAACATATCACACTTTTCATCATAGTGCTTTTACCAATGCATAAAATGCATGGAGAAGTCATTTCGAATGACTGGTCCTCAGTGTTGTGAGAACGATGACTAGTTAAAATTTTTGGTGGTTTCTTGTTCAGTCCATAGGCCTACATCATGTGGCAAACCGGTGAGCATGTGGCTCTATTAGTATAGGAGATACCTGAAAACATATCACACTTTTCATCATAGTGCTTTTACCAATGCATAAAATGCATGGAGAAGTCATTTCGAATGACTGGTCCTCAGTGTTGTGAGAACGATGACTGGTTAAAATTTTTGGTGGTTTCTTGTTCAGTCCATAGGCCTACATCATGTGGCAAACCGGTGAGCATGTGGCTCTATTAGTATAGGAGATACCTGAAAACATATCACACTTTTCATCATAGTGCTTTTACCAATGCATAAAATGCATGGAGAAGTCATTTCGAATGACTGGTCCTCAGTGTTGTGAGAACGATGACTGGTTAAAATTTTTGGTGGTTTCTTGTTCAGTCCATAGGCCTACATCATGTGGCAAACCGGTGAGCATGTGGCTCTATTAGTATAGGAGATACCTGAAAACATATCACACTTTTCATCATAGTGCTTTTACCAATGCATAAAATGCATGGAGAAGTCATTTCGAATGACTGGTCCTCAGTGTTGTGAGAACGATGACTGGTTAAAATTTTTGGTGGTTTCTTGTTCAGTCCATAGGCCTACATCATGTGGCAAACCGGTGAGCATGTGGCGCTATTAGTATAGGAGATACCTGAAAACATATCACACTTTTCATCATAGTGCTTTTACCAATGCATAAAATGCATGGAGAAGTCATTTCGAATGACTGGTCCTCAGTGTTGTGAGAACGATGACTGGTTAAAATTTTTGGTGGTTTCTTGTTCAGTCCATAGGCCTACATCATGTGGCAAACCGGTGAGCATGTGGCTCTATCAGTATAGGAGATACCTGAAAACTTATCACACTTTTCATCATAGTGCTTTTACCAATGCATAAAATGCATGGAGAAGTCATTTCGAATGACTGGTCCTCAGTGTTGTGAGAACGATGACTGGTTAAAATTTTTGGTGGTTTCTTGTTCAGTCCATAGGCCTACATCATGTGGCAAACCGGTGAGCATGTGGCTCTATTAGTATAGGAGATACCTGAAAACATATCACACTTTTCATCATAGTGCTTTTACCAATGGCATAAAATGCATGGAGAAGTCATTTCGAATGACTGGTCCTCAGTGTTGTGAGAACGATGACTGGTTAAAATTTTTGGTGGTTTCTTGTTCAGTCCATAGGCCTACATCATGTGGCAAACCGGTGAGCATGTGGCTCTATTAGTATAGGAGATACCTGAAAACATATCACACTTTTCATCATAGTGCTTTTACCAATGCATAAAATGCATGGAGAAGTCATTTCGAATGACTGGTCCTCAGTGTTGTGAGAACGATGACTGGTTAAAATTTTTGGTGGTTTCTTGTTCAGTCCATAGGCCTACATCATGTGGCAAACCGGTGAGCATGTGGCTCTATTAGTATAGGAGATACCTGAAAACATATCACACTTTTCATCATAGTGCTTTTACCAATGCATAAAATGCATGGAGAAGTCATTTCGAATGACTGGTCCTCAGTGTTGTGAGAACGATGACTGGTTAAAATTTTTGGTGGTTTCTTGTTCAGTCCATAGGCCTACATCATGTGGCAAACCGGTGAGCATGTGGCTCTATTAGTATAGGAGATACCTGAAAACATATCACACTTTTCATCATAGTGCTTTTACCAATGCATAAAATGCATGGAGAAGTCATTTCGAATGACTGGTCCTCAGTGTTGTGAGAACGATGACTGGTTAAAATTTTTGGTGGTTTCTTGTTCAGTCCATAGGCCTACATCATGTGGCAAACCGGTGAGCATGTGGCTCTATTAGTATAGGAGATACCTGAAAACATATCACACTTTTCATCATAGTGCTTTTACCAATGCATAAAATGCATGGAGAAGTCATTTCGAATGACTGGTCCTCAGTGTTGTGAGAACGATGACTGGTTAAAATTTTTGGTGGTTTCTTGTTCAGTCCATAGGCCTACATCATGTGGCAAACCGGTGAGCATGTGGCTCTATTAGTATAGGAGATACCTGAAAACATATCACACTTTTCATCATAGTGCTTTTACCAATGCATAAAATGCATGGAGAAGTCATTTCGAATGACTGGTCCTCAGTGTTGTGAGAACGATGACTGGTTAAAATTTTTGGTGGTTTCTTGTTCAGTCCATAGGCCTACATCATGTGGCAAACCGGTGAGCATGTGGCTCTATTAGTATAGGAGATACCTGAAAACATATCACACTTTTCATCATAGTGCTTTTACCAATGCATAAAATGCATGGAGAAGTCATTTCGAATGACTGGTCCTCAGTGTTGTGAGAACGATGACTGGTTAAAATTTTTGGTGGTTTCTTGTTCAGTCCATAGGCCTACATCATGTGGCAAACCGGTGAGCATGTGGCTCTATTAGTATAGGAGATACCTGAAAACATATCACACTTTTCATCATAGTGCTTTTACCAATGCATAAAATGCATGGAGAAGTCATTTCGAATGACTGGTCCTCAGTGTTGTGAGAACGATGACTGGTTAAAATTTTTGGTGGTTTCTTGTTCAGTCCATAGGCCTACATCATGTGGCAAACCGGTGAGCATGTGGCTCTATTAGTATAGGAGATACCTGAAAACATATCACACTTTTCATCATAGTGCTTTTACCAATGCATAAAATGCATGGAGAAGTCATTTCGAATGACTGGTCCTCAGTGTTGTGAGAACGATGACTGGTTAAAATTTTTGGTGGTTTCTTGTTCAGTCCATAGGCCTACATCATGTGGCAAACCGGTGAGCATGTGGCTCTATTAGTATAGGAGATACCTGAAAACATATCACACTTTTCATCATAGTGCTTTTACCAATGCATAAAATGCATGGAGAAGTCATTTCGAATGACTGGTCCTCAGTGTTGTGAGAACGATGACTGGTTAAAATTTTTGGTGGTTTCTTGTTCAGTCCATAGGCCTACATCATGTGGCAAACCGGTGAGCATGTGGCTCTATTAGTATAGGAGATACCTGAAAACATATCACACTTTTCATCATAGTGCTTTTACCAATGCATAAAATGCATGGAGAAGTCATTTCGAATGACTGGTCCTCAGTGTTGTGAGAACGATGACTGGTTAAAATTTTTGGTGGTTTCTTGTTCAGTCCATAGGCCTACATCATGTGGCAAACCGGTGAGCATGTGGCTCTATTAGTATAGGAGATACCTGAAAACATATCACACTTTTCATCATAGTGCTTTTACCAATGCATAAAATGCATGGAGAAGTCATTTCGAATGACTGGTCCTCAGTGTTGTGAGAACGATGACTGGTTAAAATTTTTGGTGGTTTCTTGTTCAGTCCATAGGCCTACATCATGTGGCAAACCGGTGAGCATGTGGCTCTATTAGTATAGGAGATACCTGAAAACATATCACACTTTTCATCATAGTGCTTTTACCAATGCATAAAATGCATGGAGAAGTCATTTCGAATGACTGGTCCTCAGTGTTGTGAGAACGATGACTGGTTAAAATTTTTGGTGGTTTCTTGTTCAGTCCATAGGCCTACATCATGTGGCAAACCGGTGAGCATGTGGCTCTATTAGTATAGGAGATACCTGAAAACATATCACACTTTTCATCATAGTGCTTTTACCAATGCATAAAATGCATGGAGAAGTCATTTCGAATGACTGGTCCTCAGTGTTGTGAGAACGATGACTGGTTAAAATTTTTGGTGGTTTCTTGTTCAGTCCATAGGCCTACATCATGTGGCAAACCGGTGAGCATGTATGTGGCTCTATTAGTATAGGAGATACCTGAAAACATATCACACTTTTCATCATAGTGCTTTTACCAATGCATAAAATGCATGGAGAAGTCATTTCGAATGACTGGTCCTCAGTGTTGTGAGAACGATGACTGGTTAAAACTTTTGGTGGTTTCTTGTTCAGTCCATAGGCCTACATCATGTGGCAAACCGGTGAGCATGTGGCTCTATTAGTATAGGAGATACCTGAAAACATAGCACACTTTTCATCATAGTGCTTTTACCAATGCATAAAATGCATGGAGAAGTCATTTCGAATGACTGGTCCTCAGTGTTGTGAGAACGATGACTGGTTAAAATTTTTGGTGGTTTCTTGTTCAGTCCATAGGCCTACATCATGTGGCAAACCGGTGAGCATGTGGCTCTATTAGTATAGGAGATACCTGAAAACATATCACACTTTTCATCATAGTGCTTTTACCAATGCATAAAATGCATGGAGAAGACATTTCGAATGACTGGTCCTCAGTGTTGTGAGAACGATGACTGGTTAAGATTTTTGGTGGTTTCTTGTTCTGTCCATAGGCCTACATCATGTGGCAAACCGGTGAGCATGTGGCTCTATTAGTATAGGAGATACCTGAAAACATATCACACTTTTCATCATAGTGCTTTTACCAATGCATAAAATGCATGGAGAAGTCATTTCGAATGACTGGTCCTCAGTGTTGTGAGAACGATGACTGGTTAAAATTTTTGGTGGTTTCTTGTTCAGTCCATAGGCCTACATCATGTGGCAAACCGGTGAGCATGTGGCTCTATTAGTATAGGAGATACCTGAAAACATATCACACTTTTCATCATAGTGCTTTTACCAATGCATAAAATGCATGGAGAAGTCATTTCGAATGACTGGTCCTCAGTGTTGTGAGAACGATGACTGGTTAAAATTTTTGGTGGTTTCTTGTTCAGTCCATAGGCCTACATCATGTGGCAAACCGGTGAGCATGTGGCTCTATTAGTATAGGAGATACCTGAAAACATATCACACTTTTCATCATAGTGCTTTTACCAATGCATAAAATGCATGGAGAAGTCATTTCGAATGACTGGTCCTCAGTGTTGTGAGAACGATGACTGGTTAAAATTTTTGGTGGTTTCTTGTTCAGTCCATAGGCCTACATCATGTGGCAAACCGGTGAGCATGTGGCTCTATTAGTATAGGAGATACCTGAAAACATATCACACTTTTCATCATAGTGCTTTTACCAATGCATAAAATGCATGGAGAAGTCATTTCGAATGACTGGTCCTCAGTGTTGTGAGAACGATGACTGGTTAAAACTTTTGGTGGTTTCTTGTTCAGTCCATAGGCCTACATCATGTGGCAAACCGGTGAGCATGTGGCTCTATTAGTATAGGAGATACCTGAAAACATATCACACTTTTCATCATAGTGCTTTTACCAATGCATAAAATGCATGGAGAAGTCATTTCGAATGACTGGTCCTCAGTGTTGTGAGAACGATGACTGGTTAAAATTTTTGGTGGTTTCTTGTTCAGTCCATAGGCCTACATCATGTGGCAAACCGGTGAGCATGTGGCTCTATTAGTATAGGAGATACCTGAAAACATATCACACTTTTCATCATAGTGCTTTTACCAATGCATAAAATGCATGGAGAAGTCATTTCGAATGACTGGTCCTCAGTGTTGTGAGAACGATGACTGGTTAAAATTTTTGGTGGTTTCTTGTTCAGTCCATAGGCCTACATCATGTGGCAAACCGGTGAGCATGTGGCTCTATTAGTATAGGAGATACCTGAAAACATATCACACTTTTCATCATAGTGCTTTTACCAATGCATAAAATGCATGGAGAAGTCATTTCGAATGACTGGTCCTCAGTGTTGTGAGAACGATGACTGGTTAAAATTTTTGGTGGTTTCTTGTTCAGTCCATAGGCCTACATCATGTGGCAAACCGGTGAGCATGTGGCTCTATTAGTATAGGAGATACCTGAAAACATATCACACTTTTCATCATAGTGCTTTTACCAATGCATAAAATGCATGGAGAAGTCATTTCGAATGACTGGTCCTCAGTGTTGTGAGAACGATGACTGGTTAAAATTTTTTGGTGGTTTCTTGTTCAGTCCATAGGCCTACATCATGTGGCAAACCGGTGAGCATGTGGCTCTATTAGTATAGGAGATACCTGAAAACATATCACACTTTTTCATCATAGTGCTTTTACCAATGCATAAAATGCATGGAGAAGTCATTTCGAATGACTGGTCCTCAGTGTTGTGAGAACGATGACTGGTTAAAATTTTTGGTGGTTTCTTGTTCAGTCCATAGGCCTACATCATGTGGCAAACCGGTGAGCATGTGGCTCTATTAGTATAGGAGATACCTGAAAACATATCACACTTTTCATCATAGTGCTTTTACCAATGCATAAAATGCATGGAGAAGTCATTTCGAATGACTGGTCCTCAGTGTTGTGAGAACGATGACTGGTTAAAATTTTTGGTGGTTTCTTGTTCAGTCCATAGGCCTACATCATGTGGCAAACCGGTGAGCATGTGGCTCTATTAGTATAGGAGATACTGAAAACATATCACACTTTTCATCATAGTGCTTTTACCAATGCATAAAATGCATGGAGAAGTCATTTCGAATGACTGGTCCTCAGTGTTGTGAGAACGATGACTGGTTAAAATTTTTGGTGGTTTCTTGTTCAGTCCATAGGCCTACATCATGTGGCAAACCGGTGAGCATGTGGGCTCTATTAGTATAGGAGATACCTGAAAACATATCACACTTTTCATCATAGTGCTTTTACCAATGCATAAAATGCATGGAGAAGTCATTTCGAATGACTGGTCCTCAGTGTTGTGAGAATGATGACTGGTTAAAATTTTTGGTGGTTTCTTGTTCAGTCCATAGGCCTACATCATGTGGCAAACCGGTGAGCATGTGGCTCTATTAGTATAGGAGATACCTGAAAACATATCACACTTTTCATCATAGTGCTTTTACCAATACATAAATGCATGGAGAAGTCATTTCGAATGACTGGTCCTCAGTGTTGTGAGAACAATGACTGGTTAAAATTTTTGGTGGTTTCTTGTTCAGTCCATAGACCTACATCATGTGGCAAACCGGTGAGCAATGTGGCTCTATTAGTATAGGAGATACCTGAAAACATATCACACTTTTCATCATAGTGCTTTTACCAATGCATAAAATGCATGGAGAAGTCATTTCGAATGACTGGTCCTCAGTGTTGTGAGAACGATGACTGGTTAAAATTTTTGGTGGTTTCTTGTTCAGTCCATAGGCCTACATCATGTGGCAAAACCGGTGAGCATGTGGCTCTATTAGTATAGGAGATACCTGAAAACATATCACACTTTTCATCATAGTGCTTTTACCAATGCATAAAATGCATGGAGAAGTCATTTCGAATGACTGGTCCTCAGTGTTGTGAGAACGATGACTGGTTAAAATTTTTGGTGGTTTCTTGTTCAGTCCATAGGCCTACATCATGTGGCAAACCGGTGAGCATGTGGCTCTATTAGTATAGGAGATACCTGAAAACATATCACACTTTTCATCATAGTGCTTTTACCAATGCATAAAATGCATGGAGAAGACATTTCGAATGACTGGTCCTCAGTGTTGTGAGAACGATGACTGGTTAAAATTTTGGTGGTTCTTGTTCAGTCCATAGGCCTACATCATGTGGCAAACGGTGAGCATGTGGCTCTATTAGTATAGGAGATACCTGAAAACATATCACACTTTTCATCATAGTGCTTTTACCAATGCATAAAATGCATGGAGAAGTCATTTCGAATGACTGGTCCTCAGTGTTGTGAGAACGATGACTGGTTAAAATTTTTGGTGGTTTCTTGTTCAGTCCATAGGCCTACATCATGTGGCAAACCGGTGAGCATGTGGCTCTATTAGTATAGGAGATACCTGAAAACATATCACACTTTTCATCATAGTGCTTTTACAATGCATAAAATGCATGGAGAAGTCATTTCGAATGACTGGTCCTCAGTGTTGTGAGAACGATGACTGGTTAAAATTTTTGGTGGTTTCTTGTTCAGTCCATAGGCCTACATCATGTGGCAAACCGGTGAGCATGTGGCCTCTATTAGTATAGGAGATACCTGAAAACATATCACACTTTTCATCATAGTGCTTTTACCAATGCATAAAATGCATGGAGAAGTCATTTCGAATGACTGGTCCTCAGTGTTGTGAGAACGATGACTGGTTAAAATTTTTGTTGGTTTCTTGTTCAGTCCATAGGCCTACATCATGTGGCAAACCGGTGAGCATGTGGCTCTATTAGTATAGGAGATACCTGAAAACATATCACACTTTTCATCATAGTGCTTTTACCAATGCATAAAATGCATGGAGAAGTCATTTCGAATGACTGGTCCTCAGGGTTGTGAGAACGATGACTGGTTAAAATTTTTGGTGGTTTCTTGTTCAGTCCATAGGCCTACATCATGTGGCAAACCGGTGAGCATGTGGCTCTATTAGTATAGGAGATACCTGAAAACATATCACACTTTTCATCATAGTGCTTTTACCAATGCATAAAATGCATGGAGAAGTCATTTCGAATGACTGGTCCTCAGTGTTGTGAGAACGATGACTGGTTAAAATTTTTGGTGGTTTCTTGTTCAGTCCATAGGCCTACATCATGTGGCAAACCGGTGAGCATGTGGCTCTATTAGTATAGGAGATACCTGAAAACATATCACACTTTTCATCATAGTGCTTTTACCAATGCATAAAATGCATGGAGAAGTCATTTCGAATGACTGGTCCTCAGTGTTGTGAGAACGATGACTGGTTAAAATTTTTGGTGGTTTCTTGTTCAGTCCATAGGCCTACATCATGTGGCAAACCGGTGAGCATGTGGCTCTATTAGTATAGGAGATACCTGAAAACATATCACACTTTTCATCATAGTGCTTTTACCAATGCATAAAATGCATGGAGAAGTCATTTCGAATGACTGGTCCTCAGTGTTGTGAGAACGATGACTGGTTAAAATTTTTGGTTGGTTTCTTGTTCAGTCCATAGGCCTACATCATGTGGCAAACCGGTGAGCATGTGGCTCTATTAGTATAGGAGATACCTGAAAAGCATATCACACTTTTCATCATAGTGCTTTTACCAATGCATAAAATGCATGGAGAAGTCATTTCGAATGACTGGTCCTCAGTGTTGTGAGAACGATGACTGGTTAAAATTTTTGGTGGTTTCTTGTTCAGTCCATAGGCCTACATCATGTGGCAAACCGGTGAGCATGTGGCTCTATTAGTATAGGAGATACCTGAAAACATATCACACTTTTCATCATAGTGCTTTTACCAATGCATAAAATGCATGGAGAAGTCATTTCGAATGACTGGTCCTCAGTGTTTGTGAGAACGATGACTGGTTAAAATTTTTGGTGGTTTCTTGTTCAGTCCATAGGCCTACATCATGTGGCAAACCGGTGAGCATGTGGCTCTATTAGTATAGGAGATACCTGAAAACATATCACACTTTTCATCATAGTGCTTTTACCAATGCATAAAATGCATGGAGAAGTCATTTCGAATGACTGGTCCTCAGTGTTGTGAGAACGATGACTGGTTAAAACTTTTGGTGGTTTCTTGTTCAGTCCATAGGCCTACATCATGTGGCAAACCGGTGAGCATGTGGCTCTATTAGTATAGGAGATACCTGAAAACATATCACACTTTTCATCATAGTGCTTTTACCAATGCATAAAATGCATGGAGAAGTCATTTCGAATGACTGGTCCTCAGTGTTGTGAGAACGATGACTGGTTAAAATTTTTGGTGGTTTCTTGTTCAGTCCATAGGCCTACATCATGTGGCAAACCGGTGAGCATGTGGCTCTATTAGTATAGGAGATACCTGAAAACATATCACACTTTTCATCATAGTGCTTTTACCAATGCATAAAATGCATGGAGAAGTCATTTCGAATGACTGGTCCTCAGTGTTGTGAGAACGATGACTGGTTAAAATTTTGGTGGTTTCTTGTTCAGTCCATAGGCCTACATCATGTGGCAAACCGGTGAGCATGTGGCTCTATTAGTATAGGAGATACCTGAAAACATATCACACTTTTCATCATAGTGCTTTTACCAATGCATAAAATGCATGGAGAAGTCATTTCGAATGACTGGTCCTCAGTGTTGTGAGAACGATGACTGGTTAAAATTTTTGGTGGTTTCTTGTTCAGTCCATAGGCCTACATCATGTGGCAAACCGGTGAGCATGTGGCTCTATTAGTATAGGAGATACCTGAAAACATATCACACTTTTCATCATAGTGCTTTTACCAATGCATAAAATGCATGGAGAAGTCATTTCGAATGACTGGTCCTCAGTGTTGTGAGAACGATGACTGGTTAAAATTTTTGGTGGTTTCTTGTTCAGTCCATAGGCCTACATCATGTGGCAAACCGGTGAGCATGTGGCTCTATTAGTATAGGAGATACCTGAAAACATATCACACTTTTCATCATAGTGCTTTTACCAATGCATAAAATGCATGGAGAAGTCATTTCGAATGACTGGTCCTCAGTGTTGTGAGAACGATGACTGGTTAAAATTTTTGGTGGTTTCTTGTTCAGTCCATAGGCCTACATCATGTGGCAAACCGGGTGAGCATGTGGCTCTATTAGTATAGGAGATACCTGAAAACATATCACACTTTTCATCATAGTGCTTTTACCAATGCATAAAATGCATGGAGAAGTCATTTCGAATGACTGGTCCTCAGTGTTGTGAGAACGATGACTGGTTAAAATTTTTGGTGGTTTCTTGTTCAGTCCATAGGCCTACATCATGTGGCAAACCGGTGAGCATGTGGCTCTATTAGTATAGGAGATACCTGAAAACATATCACACTTTTCATCATAGTGCTTTTACCAATGCATAAAATGCATGGAGAAGTCATTTCGAATGACTGGTCCTCAGTGTTGTGAGAACGATGACTGGTTAAAATTTTTGGTGGTTTCTTGTTCAGTCCATAGGCCTACATCATGTGGCAAACCGGGTGAGCATGTGGCTCTATTAGTATAGGAGATACCTGAAAACATATCACACTTTTCATCATAGTGCTTTTACCAATGCATAAAATGCATGGAGAAGTCATTTCGAATGACTGGTCCTCAGTGTTGTGAGAACTGATGACTGGTTAAAATTTTTGGTGGTTTCTTGTTCAGTCCATAGGCCTACATCATGTGGCAAACCGGTGAGCATGTGGCTCTATTAGTATAGGAGATACCTGAAAACATATCACACTTTTCATCATAGTGCTTTTACCAATACATAAAATGCATGGAGAAGTCATTTCGAATGACTGGTCCTCAGTGTTGTGAGAACGATGACTGGTTAAAATTTTTGGTGGTTTCTTGTTCAGTCCATAGGCCTACATCATGTGGCAAACCGGTGAGCAATGTGGCTCTATTAGTATAGGAGATACCTGAAAACATATCACACTTTTCATCATAGTGCTTTTACCAATGCATAAAATGCATGGAGAAGTCATTTCGAATGACTGGTCCTCAGTGTTGTGAGAACGATGACTGGTTAAAATTTTTGGTGGTTTCTTGTTCAGTCCATAGGCCTACATCATGTGGCAAACCGGGTGGAGCATGTGGCTCTATTAGTATAGGAGATACCTGAAAACATATCACACTTTTCATCATAGTGCTTTTACCAATGCATAAAATGCATGGAGAAGTCATTTCGAATGACTGGTCCTCAGTGTTGTGAGAACGATGACTGGTTAAAATTTTTGGTGGTTTCTTGTTCAGTCCATAGGCCTACATCATGTGGCAAACCGGTGAGCATGTGGCTCTATTAGTATAGGAGATACCTGAAAACATATCACACTTTTCATCATAGTGCTTTTACCAATGCATAAAATGCATGGAGAAGTCATTTCGAATGACTGGTCCTCAGTGTTGTGAGAACGATGACTGGTTAAAATTTTTGGTGGTTTCTTGTTCAGTCCATAGGCCTACATCATGTGGCAAACCGGTGAGCATGTGGCTCTATTAGTATAGGAGATACCTGAAAACATATCACACTTTTCATCATAGTGCTTTTACCAATGCATAAAATGCATGGAGAAGTCATTTCGAATGACTGGTCCTCAGTGTTGTGAGAACGATGACTGGTTAAAATTTTTGGTGGTTTCTTGTTCAGTCCATAGGCCTACATCATGTGGCAAACCGGTGAGCATGTGGCTCTATTAGTATAGGAGATACCTGAAAACATATCACACTTTTCATCATAGTGCTTTTACCAATGCATAAAATGCATGGAGAAGTCATTTCGAATGACTGGTCCTCAGTGTTGTGAGAACGATGACTGGTTAAAATTTTTGGTGGTTTCTTGTTCAGTCCATAGGCCTACATCATGTGGCAAACCGGTGAGCATGTGGCTCTATTAGTATAGGAGATACCTGAAAACATATCACACTTTTCATCATAGTGCTTTTACCAATGCATAAAAATGCATGGAGAAGTCATTTCGAATGACTGGTCCTCAGTGTTGTTGAGAACGATGACTGGTTAAAATTTTTGTTGGTTTCTTGTTCAGTCCATAGGCCTACATCATGTGGCAAACCGGTGAGCATGTGGCTCTATTAGTATAGGAGATACCTGAAAACATATCACACTTTTCATCATAGTGCTTTTACCAATGCATAAAATGCATGGAGAAGTCATTTCGAATGACTGGTCCTCAGTGTTGTGAGAACGATGACTGGTTAAAATTTTTGGTGGTTTCTTGTTCAGTCCATAGGCCTACATCATGTGGCAAACCGGTGAGCATGTGGCTCTATTAGTATAGGAGATACCTGAAAACATATCACACTTTTCATCATAGTGCTTTTACCAATGCATAAAATGCATGGAGAAGTCATTTCGAATGACTGGTCCTCAGTGTTGTGAGAACGATGACTGGTTAAAATTTTTGGTGGTTTCTTGTTCAGTCCATAGGCCTACATCATGTGGCAAACCGGTGAGCATGTGGCTCTATTAGTATAGGAGATACCTGAAAACATATCACACTTTTCATCATAGTGCTTTTACCAATGCATAAAATGCATGGAGAAGTCATTTCGAATGACTGGTCCTCAGTGTTGTGAGAACGATGACTGGTTAAAATTTTTGGTGTTTCTTGTTCAGTCCATAGGCCTACATCATGTGGCAAACCGGTGAGCATGTGGCTCTATTAGTATAGGAGATACCTGAAAACATATCACACTTTTCATCATAGTGCTTTTACCAATGCATAAAATGCATGGAGAAGTCATTTCGAATGACTGGTCCTCAGGGTTGTGAGAACGATGACTGGTTAAAATTTTTGGTGGTTTCTTGTTCAGTCCATAGGCCTACATCATGTGGCAAACCGGTGAGCATGTGGCTCTATTAGTATAGGAGATACCTGAAAACATATCACACTTTTCATCATAGTGCTTTTACCAATGCATAAAATGCATGGAGAAGTCATTTCGAATGACTGGTCCTCAGTGTTGTGAGAACGATGACTGGTTAAAATTTTTGGTGGTTTCTTGTTCAGTCCATAGGCCTACATCATGTGGCAAACCGGTGAGCATGTGGCTCTATTAGTATAGGAGATACCTGAAAACATATCACACTTTTCATCATAGTGCTTTTACCAATGCATAAAATGCATGGAGAAGTCATTTCGAATGACTGGTCCTCAGTGTTGTGAGAACGATGACTGGTTAAAATTTTTGGTGGTTTCTTGTTCAGTCCATAGGCCTACATCATGTGGCAAACCGGTGAGCATGTGGCTCTATTAGTATAGGAGATACCTGAAAACATATCACACTTTTCATCATAGTGCTTTTACCAATGCATAAAATGCATGGAGAAGTCATTTCGAATGACTGGTCCTCAGTGTTGTGAGAACGATGACTGGTTAAAATTTTTGGTGGTTTCTTGTTCAGTCCATAGGCCTACATCATGTGGCAAACCGGTGAGCATGTGGCTCTATTAGTATAGGAGATACCTGAAAAGATATCACACTTTTCATCATAGTGCTTTTACCAATGCATAAAATGCATGGAGAAGTCATTTCGAATGACTGGTCCTCAGTGTTGTGAGAACGATGACTGGTTAAAATTTTTGGTGGTTTCTTGTTCAGTCCATAGGCCTACATCATGTGGCAAACCGGTGAGCATGTGGCTCTATTAGTATAGGAGATACCTGAAAACATATCACACTTTTCATCATAGTGCTTTACCAATGCATAAAATGCATGGAGAAGTCATTTCGAATGACTGGTCCTCAGTGTTGTGAGAACGATGACTGGTTAAAATTTTTGGTGGGTTTCTTGTTCAGTCCATAGGCCTACATCATGTGGCAAACCGGTGAGCATGTGGCTCTATTAGTATAGGAGATACCTGAAAACATATCACACTTTTCATCATAGTGCTTTTACCAATGCATAAAATGCATGGAGAAGTCATTTCGAATGACTGGTCCTCAGTGTTGTGAGAACGATGACTGGTTAAAATTTTTGGTGGTTTCTTGTTCAGTCCATAGGCCTACATCATGTGGCAAACCGCGTGAGCATGTGGCTCTATTAGTATAGGAGATACCTGAAAACATATCACACTTTTCATCATAGTGCTTTTACCAATGCATAAAATGCATGGAGAAGTCATTTCGAATGACTGGTCCTCAGTGTTGTGAGAACGATGACTGGTTAAAATTTTTGGTGGTTTCTTGTTCAGTCCATAGGCCTACATCATGTGGCAAACCGGTGAGCATGTGGCTCTATTAGTATAGGAGATACCTGAAAACATATCACACTTTTCATCATAGTGCTTTTACCAATGCATAAAATGCATGGAGAAGTCATTTCGAATGACTGGTCCCTCAGTGTTGTGAGAACGATGACTGGTTAAAATTTTTGGTGGTTTCTTGTTCAGTCCATAGGCCTACATCATGTGGCAAACCGGTGAGCATGTGGCTCTATTAGTATAGGAGATACCTGAAAACATATCACTTTTCATCATAGTGCTTTTACCAATGCATAAAATGCATGGAGAAGTCATTTCGAATGACTGGTCCTCAGTGTTGTGAGAACGAATGACTGGTTAAATTTTTGGTGGTTTCTTGTTCAGTCCATAGGCCTACATCATGTGGCAAACCGGTGAGCATGTGGCTCTATTAGTATAGGAGATACCTGAAAACATATCACACTTTTCATCATAGTGCTTTTACCAATGCATAAAATGCATGGAGAAGTCATTTCGAATGACTGGTCCTCAGTGTTGTGAGAACGATGACTGGTTAAAATTTTTGGTGGTTTCTTGTTCAGTCCATAGGCCTACATCATGTGGCAAACCGGTGAGCATGTGGCTCTATTAGTATAGGAGATACCTGAAAACATATCACACTTTTCATCATAGTGCTTTTACCAATGCATAAAATGCATGGAGAAGTCATTTCGAATGACTGGTCCTCAGTGTTGTGAGAACGATGACTGGTTAAAATTTTTGGTGGTTTCTTGTTCAGTCCATAGGCCTACATCATGTGGCAAACCGGTGAGCATGTGGCTCTATTAGTATAGGAGATACCTGAAAACATATCACACTTTTCATCATAGTGCTTTTACCAATGCATAAAATGCATGGAGAAGTCATTTCGAATGACTGGTCCTCAGTGTTGTGAGAACGATGACTGGTTAAAATTTTGGTGGTTTCTTGTTCAGTCCATAGGCCTACATCATGTGGCAAACCGGTGAGCATGTGGCTCTATTAGTATAGGAGATACCTGAAAACATATCACACTTTTCATCATAGTGCTTTTACCAATGCATAAAATGCATGGAGAAGTCATTTCGAATGACTGGTCCTCAGTGTTGTGAGAACGATGACTGGTTAAAATTTTTGGTGGTTTCTTGTTCAGTCCATAGGCCTACATCATGTGGCAAACCGGTGAGCATGTGGCTCTATTAGTATAGGAGATACCTGAAAACATATCACACTTTTCATCATAGTGCTTTTACCAATGCATAAAATGCATGGAGAAGTCATTTCGAATGACTGGTCCTCAGTGTTGTGAGAACGATGACTGGTTAAAATTTTTGGTGGTTTCTTGTTCAGTCCATAGGCCTACATCATGTGGCAAACCGGTGAGCATGTGGCTCTATTAGTATAGGAGATACCTGAAAACATATCACACTTTTCATCATAGTGCTTTTACCAATGCATAAAATGCATGGAGAAGTCATTTCGAATGACTGGTCCTCAGTGTTGTGAGAACGATGACTGGTTAAAATTTTTGGTGGTTTCCTGTTCAGTCCATAGGCCTACATCATGTGGCAAACCGGTGAGCATGTGGCTCTATTAGTATAGGAGATACCTGAAAACATATCACACTTTTCATCATAGTGCTTTTACCAATGCATAAAATGCATGGAGAAGTCATTTCGAATGACTGGTCCTCAGTGTTGTGAGAACGATGACTGGTTAAAATTTTTGGTGGTTTCTTGTTCAGTCCATAGGCCTACATCATGTGGCAAACCGGTGAGCATGTGGCTCTATTAGTATAGGAGATACCTGAAAACATATCACACTTTTCATCATAGTGCTTTTACCAATGCATAAAATGCCATGGAGAAGTCATTTCGAATGACTGGTCCTCAGTGTTGTGAGAACGATGACTGGTTAAAATTTTTGGTGGTTTCTTGTTCAGTCCATAGGCCTACATCATGTGGCAAACCGGTGAGCATGTGGCTCTATTAGTATAGGAGATACCTGAAAACATATCACACTTTTCATCATAGTGCTTTTACCAATGCATAAAATGCATGGAGAAGTCATTTCGAATGACTGGTCCTCAGTGTTGTGAGAACGATGACTGGTTAAAATTTTTGGTGGTTTCTTGTTCAGTCCATAGGCCTACATCATGTGGCAAACCGGTGAGCATGTGGCTCTATTAGTATAGGAGATACCTGAAAACATATCACACTTTTCATCATAGTGCTTTTACCAATGCATAAAATGCATGGAGAAGTCATTTCGAATGACTGGTCCTCAGTGTTGTGAGAACGATGACTGGTTAAAATTTTTGGTGGTTTCTTGTTCAGTCCATAGGCCTACATCATGTGGCAAACCGGTGAGCATGTGGCTCTATTAGTATAGGAGATACCTGAAAACTTACCACACTTTTCATCATAGTGCTTTTACCAATGCATAAAATGCATGGAGAAGTCATTTCGAATGACTGGTCCTCAGTGTTGTGAGAACGATGACTGGTTAAAATTTTTGGTGGTTTCTTGTTCAGTCCATAGGCCTACATCATGTGGCAAATCGGTGAGCATGTGGCTCTATTAGTATAGGAGATACCTGAAAACATATCACACTTTTCATCATAGTGCTTTTACCAATGCATAAAATGCATGGAGAAGTCATTTCGAATGACTGGTCCTCAGTGTTGTGAGAACGATGACTGGTTAAAATTTTTGGTGGTTTCTTGTTCAGTCCATAGGCCTACATCATGTGGCAAACCGGTGAGCATGTGGCTCTATTAGTATAGGAGATACCTGAAAACATATCACACTTTTCATCATAGTGCTTTTACCAATGCATAAAATGCATGGAGAAGTCATTTCGAATGACTGGTCCTCAGTGTTGTGAGAACGATGACTGGTTAAAATTTTTGGTGGTTTCTTGTTCAGTCCATAGGCCTACATCATGTGGCAAACCGGTGAGCATGTGGCTCTATTAGTATAGGAGATACCTGAAAACATATCACACTTTTCATCATAGTGCTTTTACCAATGCATAAAATGCATGGAGAAGTCATTTCGAATGACTGGTCCTCAGTGTTGTGAGAACGATGACTGGTTAAAATTTTTGGTGGTTTCTTGTTCAGTCCATAGGCCTACATCATGTGGCAAACCGGTGAGCATGTGGCTCTATTAGTATAGGAGATACCTGAAAACATATCACACTTTTCATCATAGTGCTTTTACCAATGCATAAAATGCATGGAGAAGTCATTTCGAATGACTGGTCCTCAGTGTTGTGAGAACGATGACTGGTTAAAATTTTTGGTGGTTTCTTGTTCAGTCCATAGGCCTACAT
Organism: Ranitomeya imitator; assembly: GCF_032444005.1. Classification (NCBI taxonomy): domain Eukaryota; kingdom Metazoa; phylum Chordata; class Amphibia; order Anura; family Dendrobatidae; genus Ranitomeya; species Ranitomeya imitator. The sequence goes on along the minus strand of NW_027193542.1, from coordinate 13,320 downwards.
CATGTGGCAAACCGGTGAGCATGTGGCTCTATTAGTATAGGAGATACCTGAAAACATATCACACTTTTCATCATAGTGCTTTTACCAATGCATAAAATGCATGGAGAAGTCATTTCGAATGACTGGTCCTCAGTGTTGTGAGAACGATGACTGGGTTAAAATTTTTGGTGGTTTCTTGTTCAGTCCATAGGCCTACATCATGTGGCAAAACGGTGAGCATGTGGCTCTATTAGATATGGAGATACCTGAAAAAATATCACACTTTTCATCATAGTGCTTTTACCAATGCATAAAATGCATGGAGAAGTCATTTCGACATGACTGGTCCTCAGTGTTGTGAGAACGATGACTGGTTAAAATTTTTGGTGGTTTCTTGTTCAGTCCCATAGGCCTACATCATGTGGCAAAACCGGTGAGCATGTGGCTCTATTAGTATAGGAGATACCTGAAAACATATCACACTTTTCATCATAGTGCTTTTACCAATGAAAATGCATGGAGAAGTCATTTCGAATGACTGGTCCTCAGTGTTGTGAGAACGATGACTGGTTAAAATTTTTGGTGGTTTCTTGTTCAGTCCATAGGCCTACATCATGTGGCAAACCGGTGAGCATGTGGCTCTATTAGTATAGGAGATACCTGAAAACATATCACACTTTTCATCATAGTGCTTTTACCAATGCATAAAATGCATGGAGAAGTCATTTCGAATGACTGGTCCTCAGTGTTGTGAGAACGATGACTGGTTAAAATTTTTGGTGGTTTCTTGTTCAGTCCATAGGCCTACATCATGTGGCAAACCGGTGAGCATGTGGCTCTATTAGTATAGGAGATACCTGAAAACATATCACACTTTTCATCATAGTGCTTTTACCAATGCATAAAATGCATGGAGAAGTCATTTCGAATGACTGGTCCTCAGTGTTGTGAGAACGATGACTGGTTAAAATTTTTGGTGGTTTCTTGTTCAGTCCATAGGCCTACATCATGTGGCAAACCGGTGAGCATGTGGCTCTATTAGTATAGGAGATACCTGAAAACATATCACACTTTTCATCATAGTGCTTTTACCAATGCATAAAATGCATGGAGAAGTCATTTCGAATGACTGGTCCTCAGTGTTGTGAGAACGATGACTGGTTAAAATTTTTGGTGGTTTCTTGTTCAGTCCATAGGCCTACATCATGTGGCAAACCGGTGAGCATGTGGCTCTATTAGTATAGGAGATACCTGAAAACATATCACACTTTTCATCATAGTGCTTTTACCAATGCATAAAATGCATGGAGAAGTCATTTCGAATGACTGGTCCTCAGTGTTGTGAGAACGATGACTGGTTAAAATTTTTGGTGGTTTCTTGTTCAGTCCATAGGCCTACATCATGTGGCAAACCGGTGAGCATGTGGCTCTATTAGTATAGGAGATACCTGAAAACATATCACACTTTTCATCATAGTGCTTTTACCAATGCATAAAATGCATGGAGAAGTCATTTCGAATGACTGGTCCTCAGTGTTGTGAGAACGATGACTGGTTAAAATTTTTGGTGGTTTCTTGTTCAGTCCATAGGCCTACATCATGTGGCAAACCGGTGAGCATGTGGCTCTATTAGTATAGGAGATACCTGAAAACATATCACACTTTTCATCATAGTGCTTTTACCAATGCATAAAATGCATGGAGAAGTCATTTCGAATGACTGGTCCTCAGTGTTGTGAGAACGATGACTGGTTAAAATTTTTGGTGGTTTCTTGTTCAGTCCATAGGCCTACATCATGTGGCAAACCGGTGAGCATGTGGCTCTATTAGTATAGGAGATACCTGAAAACATATCACACTTTTCATCATAGTGCTTTTACCAATGCATAAAATGCATGGAGAAGTCATTTCGAATGACTGGTCCTCAGTGTTGTGAGAACGATGACTGGTTAAAATTTTTGGTGGTTTCTTGTTCAGTCCATAGGCCTACATCATGTGGCAAACCGGTGAGCATGTGGCTCTATTAGTATAGGAGATACCTGAAAACATATCACACTTTTCATCATAGTGCTTTTACCAATGCATAAAATGCATGGAGAAGTCATTTCGAATGACTGGTCCTCAGTGTTGTGAGAACGATGACTGGTTAAAATTTTTGGTGGTTTCTTGTTCAGTCCATAGGCCTACATCATGTGGCAAACCGGTGAGCATGTGGCTCTATTAGTATAGGAGATACCTGAAAACATATCACACTTTTCATCATAGTGCTTTTACCAATGCATAAAATGCATGGAGAAGTCATTTCGAATGACTGGTCCTCAGTGTTGTGAGAACGATGACTGGTTAAAATTTTTGGTGGTTTCTTGTTCAGTCCATAGGCCTACATCATGTGGCAAACCGGTGAGCATGTGGCTCTATTAGTATAGGAGATACCTGAAAACATATCACACTTTTCATCATAGTGCTTTTACCAATGCATAAAATGCATGGAGAAGTCATTTCGAATGACTGGTCCTCAGTGTTGTGAGAACGATGACTGGTTAAAATTTTTGGTGGTTTCTTGTTCAGTCCATAGGCCTACATCATGTGGCAAACCGGTGAGCATGTGGCTCTATTAGTATAGGAGATACCTGAAAACATATCACACTTTTCATCATAGTGCTTTTACCAATGCATAAAATGCATGGAGAAGTCATTTCGAATGACTGGTCCTCAGTGTTGTGAGAACGATGACTGGTTAAAATTTTTGGTGGTTTCTTGTTCAGTCCATAGGCCTACATCATGTGGCAAACCGGTGAGCATGTGGCTCTATTAGTATAGGAGATACCTGAAAACATATCACACTTTTCATCATAGTGCTTTTACCAATGCATAAAATGCATGGAGAAGTCATTTCGAATGACTGGTCCTCAGTGTTGTGAGAACGATGACTGGTTAAAATTTTTGGTGGTTTCTTGTTCAGTCCATAGGCCTACATCATGTGGCAAACCGGTGAGCATGTGGCTCTATTAGTATAGGAGATACCTGAAAACATATCACACTTTTCATCATAGTGCTTTTACCAATGCATAAAATGCATGGAGAAGTCATTTCGAATGACTGGTCCTCAGTGTTGTGAGAACGATGACTGGTTAAAATTTTTGGTGGTTTCTTGTTCAGTCCATAGGCCTACATCATGTGGCAAACCGGTGAGCATGTGGCTCTATTAGTATAGGAGATACCTGAAAACATATCACACTTTTCATCATAGTGCTTTTACCAATGCATAAAATGCATGGAGAAGTCATTTCGAATGACTGGTCCTCAGTGTTGTGAGAACGATGACTGGTTAAAATTTTTGGTGGTTTCTTGTTCAGTCCATAGGCCTACATCATGTGGCAAACCGGTGAGCATGTGGCTCTATTAGTATAGGAGATACCTGAAAACATATCACACTTTTCATCATAGTGCTTTTACCAATGCATAAAATGCATGGAGAAGTCATTTCGAATGACTGGTCCTCAGTGTTGTGAGAACGATGACTGGTTAAAATTTTTGGTGGTTTCTTGTTCAGTCCATAGGCCTACATCATGTGGCAAACCGGTGAGCATGTGGCTCTATTAGTATAGGAGATACCTGAAAACATATCACACTTTTCATCATAGTGCTTTTACCAATGCATAAAATGCATGGAGAAGTCATTTCGAATGACTGGTCCTCAGTGTTGTGAGAACGATGACTGGTTAAAATTTTTGGTGGTTTCTTGTTCAGTCCATAGGCCTACATCATGTGGCAAACCGGTGAGCATGTGGCTCTATTAGTATAGGAGATACCTGAAAACATATCACACTTTTCATCATAGTGCTTTTACCAATGCATAAAATGCATGGAGAAGTCATTTCGAATGACTGGTCCTCAGTGTTGTGAGAACGATGACTGGTTAAAATTTTTGGTGGTTTCTTGTTCAGTCCATAGGCCTACATCATGTGGCAAACCGGTGAGCATGTGGCTCTATTAGTATAGGAGATACCTGAAAACATATCACACTTTTCATCATAGTGCTTTTACCAATGCATAAAATGCATGGAGAAGTCATTTCGAATGACTGGTCCTCAGTGTTGTGAGAACGATGACTGGTTAAAATTTTTGGTGGTTTCTTGTTCAGTCCATAGGCCTACATCATGTGGCAAACCGGTGAGCATGTGGCTCTATTAGTATAGGAGATACCTGAAAACATATCACACTTTTCATCATAGTGCTTTTACCAATGCATAAAATGCATGGAGAAGTCATTTCGAATGACTGGTCCTCAGTGTTGTGAGAACGATGACTGGTTAAAATTTTTGGTGGTTTCTTGTTCAGTCCATAGGCCTACATCATGTGGCAAACCGGTGAGCATGTGGCTCTATTAGTATAGGAGATACCTGAAAACATATCACACTTTTCATCATAGTGCTTTTACCAATGCATAAAATGCATGGAGAAGTCATTTCGAATGACTGGTCCTCAGTGTTGTGAGAACGATGACTGGTTAAAATTTTTGGTGGTTTCTTGTTCAGTCCATAGGCCTACATCATGTGGCAAACCGGTGAGCATGTGGCTCTATTAGTATAGGAGATACCTGAAAACATATCACACTTTTCATCATAGTGCTTTTACCAATGCATAAAATGCATGGAGAAGTCATTTCGAATGACTGGTCCTCAGTGTTGTGAGAACGATGACTGGTTAAAATTTTTGGTGGTTTCTTGTTCAGTCCATAGGCCTACATCATGTGGCAAACCGGTGAGCATGTGGCTCTATTAGTATAGGAGATACCTGAAAACATATCACACTTTTCATCATAGTGCTTTTACCAATGCATAAAATGCATGGAGAAGTCATTTCGAATGACTGGTCCTCAGTGTTGTGAGAACGATGACTGGTTAAAATTTTTGGTGGTTTCTTGTTCAGTCCATAGGCCTACATCATGTGGCAAACCGGTGAGCATGTGGCTCTATTAGTATAGGAGATACCTGAAAACATATCACACTTTTCATCATAGTGCTTTTACCAATGCATAAAATGCATGGAGAAGTCATTTCGAATGACTGGTCCTCAGTGTTGTGAGAACGATGACTGGTTAAAATTTTTGGTGGTTTCTTGTTCAGTCCATAGGCCTACATCATGTGGCAAACCGGTGAGCATGTGGCTCTATTAGTATAGGAGATACCTGAAAACATATCACACTTTTCATCATAGTGCTTTTACCAATGCATAAAATGCATGGAGAAGTCATTTCGAATGACTGGTCCTCAGTGTTGTGAGAACGATGACTGGTTAAAATTTTTGGTGGTTTCTTGTTCAGTCCATAGGCCTACATCATGTGGCAAACCGGTGAGCATGTGGCTCTATTAGTATAGGAGATACCTGAAAACATATCACACTTTTCATCATAGTGCTTTTACCAATGCATAAAATGCATGGAGAAGTCATTTCGAATGACTGGTCCTCAGTGTTGTGAGAACGATGACTGGTTAAAATTTTTGGTGGTTTCTTGTTCAGTCCATAGGCCTACATCATGTGGCAAACCGGTGAGCATGTGGCTCTATTAGTATAGGAGATACCTGAAAACATATCACACTTTTCATCATAGTGCTTTTACCAATGCATAAAATGCATGGAGAAGTCATTTCGAATGACTGGTCCTCAGTGTTGTGAGAACGATGACTGGTTAAAATTTTTGGTGGTTTCTTGTTCAGTCCATAGGCCTACATCATGTGGCAAACCGGTGAGCATGTGGCTCTATTAGTATAGGAGATACCTGAAAACATATCACACTTTTCATCATAGTGCTTTTACCAATGCATAAAATGCATGGAGAAGTCATTTCGAATGACTGGTCCTCAGTGTTGTGAGAACGATGACTGGTTAAAATTTTTGGTGGTTTCTTGTTCAGTCCATAGGCCTACATCATGTGGCAAACCGGTGAGCATGTGGCTCTATTAGTATAGGAGATACCTGAAAACATATCACACTTTTCATCATAGTGCTTTTACCAATGCATAAAATGCATGGAGAAGTCATTTCGAATGACTGGTCCTCAGTGTTGTGAGAACGATGACTGGTTAAAATTTTTGGTGGTTTCTTGTTCAGTCCATAGGCCTACATCATGTGGCAAACCGGTGAGCATGTGGCTCTATTAGTATAGGAGATACCTGAAAACATATCACACTTTTCATCATAGTGCTTTTACCAATGCATAAAATGCATGGAGAAGTCATTTCGAATGACTGGTCCTCAGTGTTGTGAGAACGATGACTGGTTAAAATTTTTGGTGGTTTCTTGTTCAGTCCATAGGCCTACATCATGTGGCAAACCGGTGAGCATGTGGCTCTATTAGTATAGGAGATACCTGAAAACATATCACACTTTTCATCATAGTGCTTTTACCAATGCATAAAATGCATGGAGAAGTCATTTCGAATGACTGGTCCTCAGTGTTGTGAGAACGATGACTGGTTAAAATTTTTGGTGGTTTCTTGTTCAGTCCATAGGCCTACATCATGTGGCAAACCGGTGAGCATGTGGCTCTATTAGTATAGGAGATACCTGAAAACATATCACACTTTTCATCATAGTGCTTTTACCAATGCATAAAATGCATGGAGAAGTCATTTCGAATGACTGGTCCTCAGTGTTGTGAGAACGATGACTGGTTAAAATTTTTGGTGGTTTCTTGTTCAGTCCATAGGCCTACATCATGTGGCAAACCGGTGAGCATGTGGCTCTATTAGTATAGGAGATACCTGAAAACATATCACACTTTTCATCATAGTGCTTTTACCAATGCATAAAATGCATGGAGAAGTCATTTCGAATGACTGGTCCTCAGTGTTGTGAGAACGATGACTGGTTAAAATTTTTGGTGGTTTCTTGTTCAGTCCATAGGCCTACATCATGTGGCAAACCGGTGAGCATGTGGCTCTATTAGTATAGGAGATACCTGAAAACATATCACACTTTTCATCATAGTGCTTTTACCAATGCATAAAATGCATGGAGAAGTCATTTCGAATGACTGGTCCTCAGTGTTGTGAGAACGATGACTGGTTAAAATTTTTGGTGGTTTCTTGTTCAGTCCATAGGCCTACATCATGTGGCAAACCGGTGAGCATGTGGCTCTATTAGTATAGGAGATACCTGAAAACATATCACACTTTTCATCATAGTGCTTTTACCAATGCATAAAATGCATGGAGAAGTCATTTCGAATGACTGGTCCTCAGTGTTGTGAGAACGATGACTGGTTAAAATTTTTGGTGGTTTCTTGTTCAGTCCATAGGCCTACATCATGTGGCAAACCGGTGAGCATGTGGCTCTATTAGTATAGGAGATACCTGAAAACATATCACACTTTTCATCATAGTGCTTTTACCAATGCATAAAATGCATGGAGAAGTCATTTCGAATGACTGGTCCTCAGTGTTGTGAGAACGATGACTGGTTAAAATTTTTGGTGGTTTCTTGTTCAGTCCATAGGCCTACATCATGTGGCAAACCGGTGAGCATGTGGCTCTATTAGTATAGGAGATACCTGAAAACATATCACACTTTTCATCATAGTGCTTTTACCAATGCATAAAATGCATGGAGAAGTCATTTCGAATGACTGGTCCTCAGTGTTGTGAGAACGATGACTGGTTAAAATTTTTGGTGGTTTCTTGTTCAGTCCATAGGCCTACATCATGTGGCAAACCGGTGAGCATGTGGCTCTATTAGTATAGGAGATACCTGAAAACATATCACACTTTTCATCATAGTGCTTTTACCAATGCATAAAATGCATGGAGAAGTCATTTCGAATGACTGGTCCTCAGTGTTGTGAGAACGATGACTGGTTAAAATTTTTGGTGGTTTCTTGTTCAGTCCATAGGCCTACATCATGTGGCAAACCGGTGAGCATGTGGCTCTATTAGTATAGGAGATACCTGAAAACATATCACACTTTTCATCATAGTGCTTTTACCAATGCATAAAATGCATGGAGAAGTCATTTCGAATGACTGGTCCTCAGTGTTGTGAGAACGATGACTGGTTAAAATTTTTGGTGGTTTCTTGTTCAGTCCATAGGCCTACATCATGTGGCAAACCGGTGAGCATGTGGCTCTATTAGTATAGGAGATACCTGAAAACATATCACACTTTTCATCATAGTGCTTTTACCAATGCATAAAATGCATGGAGAAGTCATTTCGAATGACTGGTCCTCAGTGTTGTGAGAACGATGACTGGTTAAAATTTTTGGTGGTTTCTTGTTCAGTCCATAGGCCTACATCATGTGGCAAACCGGTGAGCATGTGGCTCTATTAGTATAGGAGATACCTGAAAACATATCACACTTTTCATCATAGTGCTTTTACCAATGCATAAAATGCATGGAGAAGTCATTTCGAATGACTGGTCCTCAGTGTTGTGAGAACGATGACTGGTTAAAATTTTTGGTGGTTTCTTGTTCAGTCCATAGGCCTACATCATGTGGCAAACCGGTGAGCATGTGGCTCTATTAGTATAGGAGATACCTGAAAACATATCACACTTTTCATCATAGTGCTTTTACCAATGCATAAAATGCATGGAGAAGTCATTTCGAATGACTGGTCCTCAGTGTTGTGAGAACGATGACTGGTTAAAATTTTTGGTGGTTTCTTGTTCAGTCCATAGGCCTACATCATGTGGCAAACCGGTGAGCATGTGGCTCTATTAGTATAGGAGATACCTGAAAACATATCACACTTTTCATCATAGTGCTTTTACCAATGCATAAAATGCATGGAGAAGTCATTTCGAATGACTGGTCCTCAGTGTTGTGAGAACGATGACTGGTTAAAATTTTTGGTGGTTTCTTGTTCAGTCCATAGGCCTACATCATGTGGCAAACCGGTGAGCATGTGGCTCTATTAGTATAGGAGATACCTGAAAACATATCACACTTTTCATCATAGTGCTTTTACCAATGCATAAAATGCATGGAGAAGTCATTTCGAATGACTGGTCCTCAGTGTTGTGAGAACGATGACTGGTTAAAATTTTTGGTGGTTTCTTGTTCAGTCCATAGGCCTACATCATGTGGCAAACCGGTGAGCATGTGGCTCTATTAGTATAGGAGATACCTGAAAACATATCACACTTTTCATCATAGTGCTTTTACCAATGCATAAAATGCATGGAGAAGTCATTTCGAATGACTGGTCCTCAGTGTTGTGAGAACGATGACTGGTTAAAATTTTTGGTGGTTTCTTGTTCAGTCCATAGGCCTACATCATGTGGCAAACCGGTGAGCATGTGGCTCTATTAGTATAGGAGATACCTGAAAACATATCACACTTTTCATCATAGTGCTTTTACCAATGCATAAAATGCATGGAGAAGTCATTTCGAATGACTGGTCCTCAGTGTTGTGAGAACGATGACTGGTTAAAATTTTTGGTGGTTTCTTGTTCAGTCCATAGGCCTACATCATGTGGCAAACCGGTGAGCATGTGGCTCTATTAGTATAGGAGATACCTGAAAACATATCACACTTTTCATCATAGTGCTTTTACCAATGCATAAAATGCATGGAGAAGTCATTTCGAATGACTGGTCCTCAGTGTTGTGAGAACGATGACTGGTTAAAATTTTTGGTGGTTTCTTGTTCAGTCCATAGGCCTACATCATGTGGCAAACCGGTGAGCATGTGGCTCTATTAGTATAGGAGATACCTGAAAACATATCACACTTTTCATCATAGTGCTTTTACCAATGCATAAAATGCATGGAGAAGTCATTTCGAATGACTGGTCCTCAGTGTTGTGAGAACGATGACTGGTTAAAATTTTTGGTGGTTTCTTGTTCAGTCCATAGGCCTACATCATGTGGCAAACCGGTGAGCATGTGGCTCTATTAGTATAGGAGATACCTGAAAACATATCACACTTTTCATCATAGTGCTTTTACCAATGCATAAAATGCATGGAGAAGTCATTTCGAATGACTGGTCCTCAGTGTTGTGAGAACGATGACTGGTTAAAATTTTTGGTGGTTTCTTGTTCAGTCCATAGGCCTACATCATGTGGCAAACCGGTGAGCATGTGGCTCTATTAGTATAGGAGATACCTGAAAACATATCACACTTTTCATCATAGTGCTTTTACCAATGCATAAAATGCATGGAGAAGTCATTTCGAATGACTGGTCCTCAGTGTTGTGAGAACGATGACTGGTTAAAATTTTTGGTGGTTTCTTGTTCAGTCCATAGGCCTACATCATGTGGCAAACCGGTGAGCATGTGGCTCTATTAGTATAGGAGATACCTGAAAACATATCACACTTTTCATCATAGTGCTTTTACCAATGCATAAAATGCATGGAGAAGTCATTTCGAATGACTGGTCCTCAGTGTTGTGAGAACGATGACTGGTTAAAATTTTTGGTGGTTTCTTGTTCAGTCCATAGGCCTACATCATGTGGCAAACCGGTGAGCATGTGGCTCTATTAGTATAGGAGATACCTGAAAACATATCACACTTTTCATCATAGTGCTTTTACCAATGCATAAAATGCATGGAGAAGTCATTTCGAATGACTGGTCCTCAGTGTTGTGAGAACGATGACTGGTTAAAATTTTTGGTGGTTTCTTGTTCAGTCCATAGGCCTACATCATGTGGCAAACCGGTGAGCATGTGGCTCTATTAGTATAGGAGATACCTGAAAACATATCACACTTTTCATCATAGTGCTTTTACCAATGCATAAAATGCATGGAGAAGTCATTTCGAATGACTGGTCCTCAGTGTTGTGAGAACGATGACTGGTTAAAATTTTTGGTGGTTTCTTGTTCAGTCCATAGGCCTACATCATGTGGCAAACCGGTGAGCATGTGGCTCTATTAGTATAGGAGATACCTGAAAACATATCACACTTTTCATCATAGTGCTTTTACCAATGCATAAAATGCATGGAGAAGTCATTTCGAATGACTGGTCCTCAGTGTTGTGAGAACGATGACTGGTTAAAATTTTTGGTGGTTTCTTGTTCAGTCCATAGGCCTACATCATGTGGCAAACCGGTGAGCATGTGGCTCTATTAGTATAGGAGATACCTGAAAACATATCACACTTTTCATCATAGTGCTTTTACCAATGCATAAAATGCATGGAGAAGTCATTTCGAATGACTGGTCCTCAGTGTTGTGAGAACGATGACTGGTTAAAATTTTTGGTGGTTTCTTGTTCAGTCCATAGGCCTACATCATGTGGCAAACCGGTGAGCATGTGGCTCTATTAGTATAGGAGATACCTGAAAACATATCACACTTTTCATCATAGTGCTTTTACCAATGCATAAAATGCATGGAGAAGTCATTTCGAATGACTGGTCCTCAGTGTTGTGAGAACGATGACTGGTTAAAATTTTTGGTGGTTTCTTGTTCAGTCCATAGGCCTACATCATGTGGCAAACCGGTGAGCATGTGGCTCTATTAGTATAGGAGATACCTGAAAACATATCACACTTTTCATCATAGTGCTTTTACCAATGCATAAAATGCATGGAGAAGTCATTTCGAATGACTGGTCCTCAGTGTTGTGAGAACGATGACTGGTTAAAATTTTTGGTGGTTTCTTGTTCAGTCCATAGGCCTACATCATGTGGCAAACCGGTGAGCATGTGGCTCTATTAGTATAGGAGATACCTGAAAACATATCACACTTTTCATCATAGTGCTTTTACCAATGCATAAAATGCATGGAGAAGTCATTTCGAATGACTGGTCCTCAGTGTTGTGAGAACGATGACTGGTTAAAATTTTTGGTGGTTTCTTGTTCAGTCCATAGGCCTACATCATGTGGCAAACCGGTGAGCATGTGGCTCTATTAGTATAGGAGATACCTGAAAACATATCACACTTTTCATCATAGTGCTTTTACCAATGCATAAAATGCATGGAGAAGTCATTTCGAATGACTGGTCCTCAGTGTTGTGAGAACGATGACTGGTTAAAATTTTTGGTGGTTTCTTGTTCAGTCCATAGGCCTACATCATGTGGCAAACCGGTGAGCATGTGGCTCTATTAGTATAGGAGATACCTGAAAACATATCACACTTTTCATCATAGTGCTTTTACCAATGCATAAAATGCATGGAGAAGTCATTTCGAATGACTGGTCCTCAGTGTTGTGAGAACGATGACTGGTTAAAATTTTTGGTGGTTTCTTGTTCAGTCCATAGGCCTACATCATGTGGCAAACCGGTGAGCATGTGGCTCTATTAGTATAGGAGATACCTGAAAACATATCACACTTTTCATCATAGTGCTTTTACCAATGCATAAAATGCATGGAGAAGTCATTTCGAATGACTGGTCCTCAGTGTTGTGAGAACGATGACTGGTTAAAATTTTTGGTGGTTTCTTGTTCAGTCCATAGGCCTACATCATGTGGCAAACCGGTGAGCATGTGGCTCTATTAGTATAGGAGATACCTGAAAACATATCACACTTTTCATCATAGTGCTTTTACCAATGCATAAAATGCATGGAGAAGTCATTTCGAATGACTGGTCCTCAGTGTTGTGAGAACGATGACTGGTTAAAATTTTTGGTGGTTTCTTGTTCAGTCCATAGGCCTACATCATGTGGCAAACCGGTGAGCATGTGGCTCTATTAGTATAGGAGATACCTGAAAACATATCACACTTTTCATCATAGTGCTTTTACCAATGCATAAAATGCATGGAGAAGTCATTTCGAATGACTGGTCCTCAGTGTTGTGAGAACGATGACTGGTTAAAATTTTTGGTGGTTTCTTGTTCAGTCCATAGGCCTACATCATGTGGCAAACCGGTGAGCATGTGGCTCTATTAGTATAGGAGATACCTGAAAACATATCACACTTTTCATCATAGTGCTTTTACCAATGCATAAAATGCATGGAGAAGTCATTTCGAATGACTGGTCCTCAGTGTTGTGAGAACGATGACTGGTTAAAATTTTTGGTGGTTTCTTGTTCAGTCCATAGGCCTACATCATGTGGCAAACCGGTGAGCATGTGGCTCTATTAGTATAGGAGATACCTGAAAACATATCACACTTTTCATCATAGTGCTTTTACCAATGCATAAAATGCATGGAGAAGTCATTTCGAATGACTGGTCCTCAGTGTTGTGAGAACGATGACTGGTTAAAATTTTTGGTGGTTTCTTGTTCAGTCCATAGGCCTACATCATGTGGCAAACCGGTGAGCATGTGGCTCTATTAGTATAGGAGATACCTGAAAACATATCACACTTTTCATCATAGTGCTTTTACCAATGCATAAAATGCATGGAGAAGTCATTTCGAAT
>NW_027193541.1:0-20615 GCF_032444005.1 Ranitomeya imitator | reverse complement strand
GTAAAAGCACTATGATGAAAAGTGTGATATGTTTTCAGGTATCTCCTATACTAATAGAGCCACATGCTCACCGGTTTGCCACATGATGTAGGCCTATGGACTGAACAAGAAACCACCAAAAATTTTAACCAGTCATCGTTCTCACAACACTGAGGACCAGTCATTCGAAATGACTTCTCCATGCATTTTATGCATTGGTAAAAGCACTATGATGAAAAGTGTGATATGTTTTCAGGTATCTCCTATACTAATAGAGCCACATGCTCACCGGTTTGCCACATGATGTAGGCCTATGGACTGAACAAGAAACCACCAAAAATTTTAACCAGTCATCGTTCTCACAACACTGAGGACCAGTCATTCGAAATGACTTCTCCATGCATTTTATGCATTGGTAAAAGCACTATGATGAAAAGTGTGATATGTTTTCAGGTATCTCCTATACTAATAGAGCCACATGCTCACCGGTTTGCCACATGATGTAGGCCTATGGACTGAACAAGAAACCACCAAAAATTTTAACCAGTCATCGTTCTCACAACACTGAGGACCAGTCATTCGAAATGACTTCTCCATGCATTTTATGCATTGGTAAAAGCACTATGATGAAAAGTGTGATATGTTTTCAGGTATCTCCTATACTAATAGAGCCACATGCTCACCGGTTTGCCACATGATGTAGGCCTATGGACTGAACAAGAAACCACCAAAAATTTTAACCAGTCATCGTTCTCACAACACTGAGGACCAGTCATTCGAAATGACTTCTCCATGCATTTTATGCATTGGTAAAAGCACTATGATGAAAAGTGTGATATGTTTTCAGGTATCTCCTATACTAATAGAGCCACATGCTCACCGGTTTGCCACATGATGTAGGCCTATGGACTGAACAAGAAACCACCAAAAATTTTAACCAGTCATCGTTCTCACAACACTGAGGACCAGTCATTCGAAATGACTTCTCCATGCATTTTATGCATTGGTAAAAGCACTATGATGAAAAGTGTGATATGTTTTCAGGTATCTCCTATACTAATAGAGCCACATGCTCACCGGTTTGCCACATGATGTAGGCCTATGGACTGAACAAGAAACCACCAAAAATTTTAACCAGTCATCGTTCTCACAACACTGAGGACCAGTCATTCGAAATGACTTCTCCATGCATTTTATGCATTGGTAAAAGCACTATGATGAAAAGTGTGATATGTTTTCAGGTATCTCCTATACTAATAGAGCCACATGCTCACCGGTTTGCCACATGATGTAGGCCTATGGACTGAACAAGAAACCACCAAAAATTTTAACCAGTCATCGTTCTCACAACACTGAGGACCAGTCATTCGAAATGACTTCTCCATGCATTTTATGCATTGGTAAAAGCACTATGATGAAAAGTGTGATATGTTTTCAGGTATCTCCTATACTAATAGAGCCACATGCTCACCGGTTTGCCACATGATGTAGGCCTATGGACTGAACAAGAAACCACCAAAAATTTTAACCAGTCATCGTTCTCACAACACTGAGGACCAGTCATTCGAAATGACTTCTCCATGCATTTTATGCATTGGTAAAAGCACTATGATGAAAAGTGTGATATGTTTTCAGGTATCTCCTATACTAATAGAGCCACATGCTCACCGGTTTGCCACATGATGTAGGCCTATGGACTGAACAAGAAACCACCAAAAATTTTAACCAGTCATCGTTCTCACAACACTGAGGACCAGTCATTCGAAATGACTTCTCCATGCATTTTATGCATTGGTAAAAGCACTATGATGAAAAGTGTGATATGTTTTCAGGTATCTCCTATACTAATAGAGCCACATGCTCACCGGTTTGCCACATGATGTAGGCCTATGGACTGAACAAGAAACCACCAAAAATTTTAACCAGTCATCGTTCTCACAACACTGAGGACCAGTCATTCGAAATGACTTCTCCATGCATTTTATGCATTGGTAAAAGCACTATGATGAAAAGTGTGATATGTTTTCAGGTATCTCCTATACTAATAGAGCCACATGCTCACCGGTTTGCCACATGATGTAGGCCTATGGACTGAACAAGAAACCACCAAAAATTTTAACCAGTCATCGTTCTCACAACACTGAGGACCAGTCATTCGAAATGACTTCTCCATGCATTTTATGCATTGGTAAAAGCACTATGATGAAAAGTGTGATATGTTTTCAGGTATCTCCTATACTAATAGAGCCACATGCTCACCGGTTTGCCACATGATGTAGGCCTATGGACTGAACAAGAAACCACCAAAAATTTTAACCAGTCATCGTTCTCACAACACTGAGGACCAGTCATTCGAAATGACTTCTCCATGCATTTTATGCATTGGTAAAAGCACTATGATGAAAAGTGTGATATGTTTTCAGGTATCTCCTATACTAATAGAGCCACATGCTCACCGGTTTGCCACATGATGTAGGCCTATGGACTGAACAAGAAACCACCAAAAATTTTAACCAGTCATCGTTCTCACAACACTGAGGACCAGTCATTCGAAATGACTTCTCCATGCATTTTATGCATTGGTAAAAGCACTATGATGAAAAGTGTGATATGTTTTCAGGTATCTCCTATACTAATAGAGCCACATGCTCACCGGTTTGCCACATGATGTAGGCCTATGGACTGAACAAGAAACCACCAAAAATTTTAACCAGTCATCGTTCTCACAACACTGAGGACCAGTCATTCGAAATGACTTCTCCATGCATTTTATGCATTGGTAAAAGCACTATGATGAAAAGTGTGATATGTTTTCAGGTATCTCCTATACTAATAGAGCCACATGCTCACCGGTTTGCCACATGATGTAGGCCTATGGACTGAACAAGAAACCACCAAAAATTTTAACCAGTCATCGTTCTCACAACACTGAGGACCAGTCATTCGAAATGACTTCTCCATGCATTTTATGCATTGGTAAAAGCACTATGATGAAAAGTGTGATATGTTTTCAGGTATCTCCTATACTAATAGAGCCACATGCTCACCGGTTTGCCACATGATGTAGGCCTATGGACTGAACAAGAAACCACCAAAAATTTTAACCAGTCATCGTTCTCACAACACTGAGGACCAGTCATTCGAAATGACTTCTCCATGCATTTTATGCATTGGTAAAAGCACTATGATGAAAAGTGTGATATGTTTTCAGGTATCTCCTATACTAATAGAGCCACATGCTCACCGGTTTGCCACATGATGTAGGCCTATGGACTGAACAAGAAACCACCAAAAATTTTAACCAGTCATCGTTCTCACAACACTGAGGACCAGTCATTCGAAATGACTTCTCCATGCATTTTATGCATTGGTAAAAGCACTATGATGAAAAGTGTGATATGTTTTCAGGTATCTCCTATACTAATAGAGCCACATGCTCACCGGTTTGCCACATGATGTAGGCCTATGGACTGAACAAGAAACCACCAAAAATTTTAACCAGTCATCGTTCTCACAACACTGAGGACCAGTCATTCGAAATGACTTCTCCATGCATTTTATGCATTGGTAAAAGCACTATGATGAAAAGTGTGATATGTTTTCAGGTATCTCCTATACTAATAGAGCCACATGCTCACCGGTTTGCCACATGATGTAGGCCTATGGACTGAACAAGAAACCACCAAAAATTTTAACCAGTCATCGTTCTCACAACACTGAGGACCAGTCATTCGAAATGACTTCTCCATGCATTTTATGCATTGGTAAAAGCACTATGATGAAAAGTGTGATATGTTTTCAGGTATCTCCTATACTAATAGAGCCACATGCTCACCGGTTTGCCACATGATGTAGGCCTATGGACTGAACAAGAAACCACCAAAAATTTTAACCAGTCATCGTTCTCACAACACTGAGGACCAGTCATTCGAAATGACTTCTCCATGCATTTTATGCATTGGTAAAAGCACTATGATGAAAAGTGTGATATGTTTTCAGGTATCTCCTATACTAATAGAGCCACATGCTCACCGGTTTGCCACATGATGTAGGCCTATGGACTGAACAAGAAACCACCAAAAATTTTAACCAGTCATCGTTCTCACAACACTGAGGACCAGTCATTCGAAATGACTTCTCCATGCATTTTATGCATTGGTAAAAGCACTATGATGAAAAGTGTGATATGTTTTCAGGTATCTCCTATACTAATAGAGCCACATGCTCACCGGTTTGCCACATGATGTAGGCCTATGGACTGAACAAGAAACCACCAAAAATTTTAACCAGTCATCGTTCTCACAACACTGAGGACCAGTCATTCGAAATGACTTCTCCATGCATTTTATGCATTGGTAAAAGCACTATGATGAAAAGTGTGATATGTTTTCAGGTATCTCCTATACTAATAGAGCCACATGCTCACCGGTTTGCCACATGATGTAGGCCTATGGACTGAACAAGAAACCACCAAAAATTTTAACCAGTCATCGTTCTCACAACACTGAGGACCAGTCATTCGAAATGACTTCTCCATGCATTTTATGCATTGGTAAAAGCACTATGATGAAAAGTGTGATATGTTTTCAGGTATCTCCTATACTAATAGAGCCACATGCTCACCGGTTTGCCACATGATGTAGGCCTATGGACTGAACAAGAAACCACCAAAAATTTTAACCAGTCATCGTTCTCACAACACTGAGGACCAGTCATTCGAAATGACTTCTCCATGCATTTTATGCATTGGTAAAAGCACTATGATGAAAAGTGTGATATGTTTTCAGGTATCTCCTATACTAATAGAGCCACATGCTCACCGGTTTGCCACATGATGTAGGCCTATGGACTGAACAAGAAACCACCAAAAATTTTAACCAGTCATCGTTCTCACAACACTGAGGACCAGTCATTCGAAATGACTTCTCCATGCATTTTATGCATTGGTAAAAGCACTATGATGAAAAGTGTGATATGTTTTCAGGTATCTCCTATACTAATAGAGCCACATGCTCACCGGTTTGCCACATGATGTAGGCCTATGGACTGAACAAGAAACCACCAAAAATTTTAACCAGTCATCGTTCTCACAACACTGAGGACCAGTCATTCGAAATGACTTCTCCATGCATTTTATGCATTGGTAAAAGCACTATGATGAAAAGTGTGATATGTTTTCAGGTATCTCCTATACTAATAGAGCCACATGCTCACCGGTTTGCCACATGATGTAGGCCTATGGACTGAACAAGAAACCACCAAAAATTTTAACCAGTCATCGTTCTCACAACACTGAGGACCAGTCATTCGAAATGACTTCTCCATGCATTTTATGCATTGGTAAAAGCACTATGATGAAAAGTGTGATATGTTTTCAGGTATCTCCTATACTAATAGAGCCACATGCTCACCGGTTTGCCACATGATGTAGGCCTATGGACTGAACAAGAAACCACCAAAAATTTTAACCAGTCATCGTTCTCACAACACTGAGGACCAGTCATTCGAAATGACTTCTCCATGCATTTTATGCATTGGTAAAAGCACTATGATGAAAAGTGTGATATGTTTTCAGGTATCTCCTATACTAATAGAGCCACATGCTCACCGGTTTGCCACATGATGTAGGCCTATGGACTGAACAAGAAACCACCAAAAATTTTAACCAGTCATCGTTCTCACAACACTGAGGACCAGTCATTCGAAATGACTTCTCCATGCATTTTATGCATTGGTAAAAGCACTATGATGAAAAGTGTGATATGTTTTCAGGTATCTCCTATACTAATAGAGCCACATGCTCACCGGTTTGCCACATGATGTAGGCCTATGGACTGAACAAGAAACCACCAAAAATTTTAACCAGTCATCGTTCTCACAACACTGAGGACCAGTCATTCGAAATGACTTCTCCATGCATTTTATGCATTGGTAAAAGCACTATGATGAAAAGTGTGATATGTTTTCAGGTATCTCCTATACTAATAGAGCCACATGCTCACCGGTTTGCCACATGATGTAGGCCTATGGACTGAACAAGAAACCACCAAAAATTTTAACCAGTCATCGTTCTCACAACACTGAGGACCAGTCATTCGAAATGACTTCTCCATGCATTTTATGCATTGGTAAAAGCACTATGATGAAAAGTGTGATATGTTTTCAGGTATCTCCTATACTAATAGAGCCACATGCTCACCGGTTTGCCACATGATGTAGGCCTATGGACTGAACAAGAAACCACCAAAAATTTTAACCAGTCATCGTTCTCACAACACTGAGGACCAGTCATTCGAAATGACTTCTCCATGCATTTTATGCATTGGTAAAAGCACTATGATGAAAAGTGTGATATGTTTTCAGGTATCTCCTATACTAATAGAGCCACATGCTCACCGGTTTGCCACATGATGTAGGCCTATGGACTGAACAAGAAACCACCAAAAATTTTAACCAGTCATCGTTCTCACAACACTGAGGACCAGTCATTCGAAATGACTTCTCCATGCATTTTATGCATTGGTAAAAGCACTATGATGAAAAGTGTGATATGTTTTCAGGTATCTCCTATACTAATAGAGCCACATGCTCACCGGTTTGCCACATGATGTAGGCCTATGGACTGAACAAGAAACCACCAAAAATTTTAACCAGTCATCGTTCTCACAACACTGAGGACCAGTCATTCGAAATGACTTCTCCATGCATTTTATGCATTGGTAAAAGCACTATGATGAAAAGTGTGATATGTTTTCAGGTATCTCCTATACTAATAGAGCCACATGCTCACCGGTTTGCCACATGATGTAGGCCTATGGACTGAACAAGAAACCACCAAAAATTTTAACCAGTCATCGTTCTCACAACACTGAGGACCAGTCATTCGAAATGACTTCTCCATGCATTTTATGCATTGGTAAAAGCACTATGATGAAAAGTGTGATATGTTTTCAGGTATCTCCTATACTAATAGAGCCACATGCTCACCGGTTTGCCACATGATGTAGGCCTATGGACTGAACAAGAAACCACCAAAAATTTTAACCAGTCATCGTTCTCACAACACTGAGGACCAGTCATTCGAAATGACTTCTCCATGCATTTTATGCATTGGTAAAAGCACTATGATGAAAAGTGTGATATGTTTTCAGGTATCTCCTATACTAATAGAGCCACATGCTCACCGGTTTGCCACATGATGTAGGCCTATGGACTGAACAAGAAACCACCAAAAATTTTAACCAGTCATCGTTCTCACAACACTGAGGACCAGTCATTCGAAATGACTTCTCCATGCATTTTATGCATTGGTAAAAGCACTATGATGAAAAGTGTGATATGTTTTCAGGTATCTCCTATACTAATAGAGCCACATGCTCACCGGTTTGCCACATGATGTAGGCCTATGGACTGAACAAGAAACCACCAAAAATTTTAACCAGTCATCGTTCTCACAACACTGAGGACCAGTCATTCGAAATGACTTCTCCATGCATTTTATGCATTGGTAAAAGCACTATGATGAAAAGTGTGATATGTTTTCAGGTATCTCCTATACTAATAGAGCCACATGCTCACCGGTTTGCCACATGATGTAGGCCTATGGACTGAACAAGAAACCACCAAAAATTTTAACCAGTCATCGTTCTCACAACACTGAGGACCAGTCATTCGAAATGACTTCTCCATGCATTTTATGCATTGGTAAAAGCACTATGATGAAAAGTGTGATATGTTTTCAGGTATCTCCTATACTAATAGAGCCACATGCTCACCGGTTTGCCACATGATGTAGGCCTATGGACTGAACAAGAAACCACCAAAAATTTTAACCAGTCATCGTTCTCACAACACTGAGGACCAGTCATTCGAAATGACTTCTCCATGCATTTTATGCATTGGTAAAAGCACTATGATGAAAAGTGTGATATGTTTTCAGGTATCTCCTATACTAATAGAGCCACATGCTCACCGGTTTGCCACATGATGTAGGCCTATGGACTGAACAAGAAACCACCAAAAATTTTAACCAGTCATCGTTCTCACAACACTGAGGACCAGTCATTCGAAATGACTTCTCCATGCATTTTATGCATTGGTAAAAGCACTATGATGAAAAGTGTGATATGTTTTCAGGTATCTCCTATACTAATAGAGCCACATGCTCACCGGTTTGCCACATGATGTAGGCCTATGGACTGAACAAGAAACCACCAAAAATTTTAACCAGTCATCGTTCTCACAACACTGAGGACCAGTCATTCGAAATGACTTCTCCATGCATTTTATGCATTGGTAAAAGCACTATGATGAAAAGTGTGATATGTTTTCAGGTATCTCCTATACTAATAGAGCCACATGCTCACCGGTTTGCCACATGATGTAGGCCTATGGACTGAACAAGAAACCACCAAAAATTTTAACCAGTCATCGTTCTCACAACACTGAGGACCAGTCATTCGAAATGACTTCTCCATGCATTTTATGCATTGGTAAAAGCACTATGATGAAAAGTGTGATATGTTTTCAGGTATCTCCTATACTAATAGAGCCACATGCTCACCGGTTTGCCACATGATGTAGGCCTATGGACTGAACAAGAAACCACCAAAAATTTTAACCAGTCATCGTTCTCACAACACTGAGGACCAGTCATTCGAAATGACTTCTCCATGCATTTTATGCATTGGTAAAAGCACTATGATGAAAAGTGTGATATGTTTTCAGGTATCTCCTATACTAATAGAGCCACATGCTCACCGGTTTGCCACATGATGTAGGCCTATGGACTGAACAAGAAACCACCAAAAATTTTAACCAGTCATCGTTCTCACAACACTGAGGACCAGTCATTCGAAATGACTTCTCCATGCATTTTATGCATTGGTAAAAGCACTATGATGAAAAGTGTGATATGTTTTCAGGTATCTCCTATACTAATAGAGCCACATGCTCACCGGTTTGCCACATGATGTAGGCCTATGGACTGAACAAGAAACCACCAAAAATTTTAACCAGTCATCGTTCTCACAACACTGAGGACCAGTCATTCGAAATGACTTCTCCATGCATTTTATGCATTGGTAAAAGCACTATGATGAAAAGTGTGATATGTTTTCAGGTATCTCCTATACTAATAGAGCCACATGCTCACCGGTTTGCCACATGATGTAGGCCTATGGACTGAACAAGAAACCACCAAAAATTTTAACCAGTCATCGTTCTCACAACACTGAGGACCAGTCATTCGAAATGACTTCTCCATGCATTTTATGCATTGGTAAAAGCACTATGATGAAAAGTGTGATATGTTTTCAGGTATCTCCTATACTAATAGAGCCACATGCTCACCGGTTTGCCACATGATGTAGGCCTATGGACTGAACAAGAAACCACCAAAAATTTTAACCAGTCATCGTTCTCACAACACTGAGGACCAGTCATTCGAAATGACTTCTCCATGCATTTTATGCATTGGTAAAAGCACTATGATGAAAAGTGTGATATGTTTTCAGGTATCTCCTATACTAATAGAGCCACATGCTCACCGGTTTGCCACATGATGTAGGCCTATGGACTGAACAAGAAACCACCAAAAATTTTAACCAGTCATCGTTCTCACAACACTGAGGACCAGTCATTCGAAATGACTTCTCCATGCATTTTATGCATTGGTAAAAGCACTATGATGAAAAGTGTGATATGTTTTCAGGTATCTCCTATACTAATAGAGCCACATGCTCACCGGTTTGCCACATGATGTAGGCCTATGGACTGAACAAGAAACCACCAAAAATTTTAACCAGTCATCGTTCTCACAACACTGAGGACCAGTCATTCGAAATGACTTCTCCATGCATTTTATGCATTGGTAAAAGCACTATGATGAAAAGTGTGATATGTTTTCAGGTATCTCCTATACTAATAGAGCCACATGCTCACCGGTTTGCCACATGATGTAGGCCTATGGACTGAACAAGAAACCACCAAAAATTTTAACCAGTCATCGTTCTCACAACACTGAGGACCAGTCATTCGAAATGACTTCTCCATGCATTTTATGCATTGGTAAAAGCACTATGATGAAAAGTGTGATATGTTTTCAGGTATCTCCTATACTAATAGAGCCACATGCTCACCGGTTTGCCACATGATGTAGGCCTATGGACTGAACAAGAAACCACCAAAAATTTTAACCAGTCATCGTTCTCACAACACTGAGGACCAGTCATTCGAAATGACTTCTCCATGCATTTTATGCATTGGTAAAAGCACTATGATGAAAAGTGTGATATGTTTTCAGGTATCTCCTATACTAATAGAGCCACATGCTCACCGGTTTGCCACATGATGTAGGCCTATGGACTGAACAAGAAACCACCAAAAATTTTAACCAGTCATCGTTCTCACAACACTGAGGACCAGTCATTCGAAATGACTTCTCCATGCATTTTATGCATTGGTAAAAGCACTATGATGAAAAGTGTGATATGTTTTCAGGTATCTCCTATACTAATAGAGCCACATGCTCACCGGTTTGCCACATGATGTAGGCCTATGGACTGAACAAGAAACCACCAAAAATTTTAACCAGTCATCATTCTCACAACACTGAGGACCAGTCATTCGAAATCACTTCTCGATGCATTTTATGCATTGGTAAAAGCACTATGATGAAAAGTGTGATATGTTTTCAGGTATCTCCTATACTAATAGAGCCACATGCTCACCGGTTTGCCACATGATGTAGGCCTATGGACTGAACAAGAAACCACCAAAAATTTTAACCAGTCATCGTTCTCACAACACTGAGGACCAGTCATTCGAAATGACTTCTCCATGCATTTTATGCATTGGTAAAAGCACTATGATGAAAAGTGTGATATGTTTTCAGGTATCTCCTATACTAATAGAGCCACATGCTCACCGGTTTGCCACATGATGTAGGCCTATGGACTGAACAAGAAACCACCAAAAATTTTAACCAGTCATCGTTCTCACAACACTGAGGACCAGTCATTCGAAATGACTTCTCCATGCATTTTATGCATTGGTAAAAGCACTATGATGAAAAGTGTGATATGTTTTCAGGTATCTCCTATACTAATAGAGCCACATGCTCACCGGTTTGCCACATGATGTAGGCCTATGGACTGAACAAGAAACCACCAAAAATTTTAACCAGTCATCGTTCTCACAACACTGAGGACCAGTCATTCGAAATGACTTCTCCATGCATTTTATGCATTGGTAAAAGCACTATGATGAAAAGTGTGATATGTTTTCAGGTATCTCCTATACTAATAGAGCCACATGCTCACCGGTTTGCCACATGATGTAGGCCTATGGACTGAACAAGAAACCACCAAAAATTTTAACCAGTCATCGTTCTCACAACACTGAGGACCAGTCATTCGAAATGACTTCTCCATGCATTTTATGCATTGGTAAAAGCACTATGATGAAAAGTGTGATATGTTTTCAGGTATCTCCTATACTAATAGAGCCACATGCTCACCGGTTTGCCACATGATGTAGGCCTATGGACTGAACAAGAAACCACCAAAAATTTTAACCAGTCATCGTTCTCACAACACTGAGGACCAGTCATTCGAAATGACTTCTCCATGCATTTTATGCATTGGTAAAAGCACTATGATGAAAAGTGTGATATGTTTTCAGGTATCTCCTATACTAATAGAGCCACATGCTCACCGGTTTGCCACATGATGTAGGCCTATGGACTGAACAAGAAACCACCAAAAATTTTAACCAGTCATCGTTCTCACAACACTGAGGACCAGTCATTCGAAATGACTTCTCCATGCATTTTATGCATTGGTAAAAGCACTATGATGAAAAGTGTGATATGTTTTCAGGTATCTCCTATACTAATAGAGCCACATGCTCACCGGTTTGCCACATGATGTAGGCCTATGGACTGAACAAGAAACCACCAAAAATTTTAACCAGTCATCGTTCTCACAACACTGAGGACCAGTCATTCGAAATGACTTCTCCATGCATTTTATGCATTGGTAAAAGCACTATGATGAAAAGTGTGATATGTTTTCAGGTATCTCCTATACTAATAGAGCCACATGCTCACCGGTTTGCCACATGATGTAGGCCTATGGACTGAACAAGAAACCACCAAAAATTTTAACCAGTCATCGTTCTCACAACACTGAGGACCAGTCATTCGAAATGACTTCTCCATGCATTTTATGCATTGGTAAAAGCACTATGATGAAAAGTGTGATATGTTTTCAGGTATCTCCTATACTAATAGAGCCACATGCTCACCGGTTTGCCACATGATGTAGGCCTATGGACTGAACAAGAAACCACCAAAAATTTTAACCAGTCATCGTTCTCACAACACTGAGGACCAGTCATTCGAAATGACTTCTCCATGCATTTTATGCATTGGTAAAAGCACTATGATGAAAAGTGTGATATGTTTTCAGGTATCTCCTATACTAATAGAGCCACATGCTCACCGGTTTGCCACATGATGTAGGCCTATGGACTGAACAAGAAACCACCAAAAATTTTAACCAGTCATCGTTCTCACAACACTGAGGACCAGTCATTCGAAATGACTTCTCCATGCATTTTATGCATTGGTAAAAGCACTATGATGAAAAGTGTGATATGTTTTCAGGTATCTCCTATACTAATAGAGCCACATGCTCACCGGTTTGCCACATGATGTAGGCCTATGGACTGAACAAGAAACCACCAAAAATTTTAACCAGTCATCGTTCTCACAACACTGAGGACCAGTCATTCGAAATGACTTCTCCATGCATTTTATGCATTGGTAAAAGCACTATGATGAAAAGTGTGATATGTTTTCAGGTATCTCCTATACTAATAGAGCCACATGCTCACCGGTTTGCCACATGATGTAGGCCTATGGACTGAACAAGAAACCACCAAAAATTTTAACCAGTCATCGTTCTCACAACACTGAGGACCAGTCATTCGAAATGACTTCTCCATGCATTTTATGCATTGGTAAAAGCACTATGATGAAAAGTGTGATATGTTTTCAGGTATCTCCTATACTAATAGAGCCACATGCTCACCGGTTTGCCACATGATGTAGGCCTATGGACTGAACAAGAAACCACCAAAAATTTTAACCAGTCATCGTTCTCACAACACTGAGGACCAGTCATTCGAAATGACTTCTCCATGCATTTTATGCATTGGTAAAAGCACTATGATGAAAAGTGTGATATGTTTTCAGGTATCTCCTATACTAATAGAGCCACATGCTCACCGGTTTGCCACATGATGTAGGCCTATGGACTGAACAAGAAACCACCAAAAATTTTAACCAGTCATCGTTCTCACAACACTGAGGACCAGTCATTCGAAATGACTTCTCCATGCATTTTATGCATTGGTAAAAGCACTATGATGAAAAGTGTGATATGTTTTCAGGTATCTCCTATACTAATAGAGCCACATGCTCACCGGTTTGCCACATGATGTAGGCCTATGGACTGAACAAGAAACCACCAAAAATTTTAACCAGTCATCGTTCTCACAACACTGAGGACCAGTCATTCGAAATGACTTCTCCATGCATTTTATGCATTGGTAAAAGCACTATGATGAAAAGTGTGATATGTTTTCAGGTATCTCCTATACTAATAGAGCCACATGCTCACCGGTTTGCCACATGATGTAGGCCTATGGACTGAACAAGAAACCACCAAAAATTTTAACCAGTCATCGTTCTCACAACACTGAGGACCAGTCATTCGAAATGACTTCTCCATGCATTTTATGCATTGGTAAAAGCACTATGATGAAAAGTGTGATATGTTTTCAGGTATCTCCTATACTAATAGAGCCACATGCTCACCGGTTTGCCACATGATGTAGGCCTATGGACTGAACAAGAAACCACCAAAAATTTTAACCAGTCATCGTTCTCACAACACTGAGGACCAGTCATTCGAAATGACTTCTCCATGCATTTTATGCATTGGTAAAAGCACTATGATGAAAAGTGTGATATGTTTTCAGGTATCTCCTATACTAATAGAGCCACATGCTCACCGGTTTGCCACATGATGTAGGCCTATGGACTGAACAAGAAACCACCAAAAATTTTAACCAGTCATCGTTCTCACAACACTGAGGACCAGTCATTCGAAATGACTTCTCCATGCATTTTATGCATTGGTAAAAGCACTATGATGAAAAGTGTGATATGTTTTCAGGTATCTCCTATACTAATAGAGCCACATGCTCACCGGTTTGCCACATGATGTAGGCCTATGGACTGAACAAGAAACCAGCAAAAATTTTAACCAGTCATCGTTCTCACAACACTGAGGACCAGTCATTCGAAATGACTTCTCCATGCATTTTATGCATTGGTAAAAGCACTATGATGAAAAGTGTGATATGTTTTCAGGTATCTCCTATACTAATAGAGCCACATGCTCACCGGTTTGCCACATGATGTAGGCCTATGGACTGAACAAGAAACCACCAAAAATTTTAACCAGTCATCGTTCTCACAACACTGAGGACCAGTCATTCGAAATGACTTCTCCATGCATTTTATGCATTGGTAAAAGCACTATGATGAAAAGTGTGATATGTTTTCAGGTATCTCCTATACTAATAGAGCCACATGCTCACCGGTTTGCCACATGATGTAGGCCTATGGACTGAACAAGAAACCACCAAAAATTTTAACCAGTCATCGTTCTCACAACACTGAGGACCAGTCATTCGAAATGACTTCTCCATGCATTTTATGCATTGGTAAAAGCACTATGATGAAAAGTGTGATATGTTTTCAGGTATCTCCTATACTAATAGAGCCACATGCTCACCGGTTTGCCACATGATGTAGGCCTATGGACTGAACAAGAAACCACCAAAAATTTTAACCAGTCATCGTTCTCACAACACTGAGGACCAGTCATTCGAAATGACTTCTCCATGCATTTTATGCATTGGTAAAAGCACTATGATGAAAAGTGTGATATGTTTTCAGGTATCTCCTATACTAATAGAGCCACATGCTCACCGGTTTGCCACATGATGTAGGCCTATGGACTGAACAAGAAACCACCAAAAATTTTAACCAGTCATCGTTCTCACAACACTGAGGACCAGTCATTCGAAATGACTTCTCCATGCATTTTATGCATTGGTAAAAGCACTATGATGAAAAGTGTGATATGTTTTCAGGTATCTCCTATACTAATAGAGCCACATGCTCACCGGTTTGCCACATGATGTAGGCCTATGGACTGAACAAGAAACCACCAAAAATTTTAACCAGT
This sequence comes from Ranitomeya imitator, assembly GCF_032444005.1. NCBI lineage: Eukaryota > Metazoa > Chordata > Amphibia > Anura > Dendrobatidae > Ranitomeya > Ranitomeya imitator. The sequence goes on along the minus strand of NW_027193541.1, from coordinate 5,313 downwards.
CATCGTTCTCACAACACTGAGGACCAGTCATTCGAAATGACTTCTCCATGCATTTTATGCATTGGTAAAAGCACTATGATGAAAAGTGTGATATGTTTTCAGGTATCTCCTATACTAATAGAGCCACATGCTCACCGGTTTGCCACATGATGTAGGCCTATGGACTGAACAAGAAACCACCAAAAATTTTAACCAGTCATCGTTCTCACAACACTGAGGACCAGTCATTCGAAATGACTTCTCCATGCATTTTATGCATTGGTAAAAGCACTATGATGAAAAGTGTGATATGTTTTCAGGTATCTCCTATACTAATAGAGCCACATGCTCACCGGTTTGCCACATGATGTAGGCCTATGGACTGAACAAGAAACCACCAAAAATTTTAACCAGTCATCGTTCTCACAACACTGAGGACCAGTCATTCGAAATGACTTCTCCATGCATTTTATGCATTGGTAAAAGCACTATGATGAAAAGTGTGATATGTTTTCAGGTATCTCCTATACTAATAGAGCCACATGCTCACCGGTTTGCCACATGATGTAGGCCTATGGACTGAACAAGAAACCACCAAAAATTTTAACCAGTCATCGTTCTCACAACACTGAGGACCAGTCATTCGAAATGACTTCTCCATGCATTTTATGCATTGGTAAAAGCACTATGATGAAAAGTGTGATATGTTTTCAGGTATCTCCTATACTAATAGAGCCACATGCTCACCGGTTTGCCACATGATGTAGGCCTATGGACTGAACAAGAAACCACCAAAAATTTTAACCAGTCATCGTTCTCACAACACTGAGGACCAGTCATTCGAAATGACTTCTCCATGCATTTTATGCATTGGTAAAAGCACTATGATGAAAAGTGTGATATGTTTTCAGGTATCTCCTATACTAATAGAGCCACATGCTCACCGGTTTGCCACATGATGTAGGCCTATGGACTGAACAAGAAACCACCAAAAATTTTAACCAGTCATCGTTCTCACAACACTGAGGACCAGTCATTCGAAATGACTTCTCCATGCATTTTATGCATTGGTAAAAGCACTATGATGAAAAGTGTGATATGTTTTCAGGTATCTCCTATACTAATAGAGCCACATGCTCACCGGTTTGCCACATGATGTAGGCCTATGGACTGACAAGAAACCACCAAAAATTTTAACCAGTCATCGTTCTCACAACACTGAGGACCAGTCATTCGAAATGACTTCTCCATGCATTTTATGCATTGGTAAAAGCACTATGATGAAAAGTGTGATATGTTTTCAGGTATCTCCTATACTAATAGAGCCACATGCTCACCGGTTTGCCACATGATGTAGGCCTATGGACTGAACAAGAAACCACCAAAAATTTTAACCAGTCATCGTTCTCACAACACTGAGGACCAGTCATTCGAAATGACTTCTCCATGCATTTTATGCATTGTTAAAAGCACTATGATGAAAAGTGTGATATGTTTTCAGGTATCTCCTATACTAATAGAGCCACATGCTCACCGGTTTGCCACATGATGTAGGCCTATGGACTGAACAAGAAACCACCAAAAATTTTAACCAGTCATCGTTCTCACAACACTGAGGACCAGTCATTCGAAATGACTTCTCCATGCATTTTATGCATTGGTAAAAGCACTATGATGAAAAGTGTGATATGTTTTCAGGTATCTCCTATACTAATAGAGCCACATGCTCACCGGTTTGCCACATGATGTAGGCCTATGGACTGAACAAGAAACCAGCAAAAATTTTAACCAGTCATCGTTCTCACAACACTGAGGACCAGTCATTCGAAATGACTTCTCCATGCATTTTATGCATTGGTAAAAGCACTATGATGAAAAGTGTGATATGTTTTCAGGTATCTCCTATACTAATAGAGCCACATGCTCACCGGTTTGCCACATGATGTAGGCCTATGGACTGAACAAGAAACCACCAAAAATTTTAACCAGTCATCGTTCTCACAACACTGAGGACCAGTCATTCGAAATGACTTCTCCATGCATTTTATGCATTGGTAAAAGCACTATGATGAAAAGTGTGATATGTTTTCAGGTATCTCCTATACTAATAGAGCCACATGCTCACCGGTTTGCCACATGATGTAGGCCTATGGACTGAACAAGAAACCACCAAAAATTTTAACCAGTCATCGTTCTCACAACACTGAGGACCAGTCATTCGAAATGACTTCTCCATGCATTTTATGCATTGGTAAAAGCACTATGATGAAAAGTGTGATATGTTTTCAGGTATCTCCTATACTAATAGAGCCACATGCTCACCGGTTTGCCACATGATGTAGGCCTATGGACTGAACAAGAAACCACCAAAAATTTTAACCAGTCATCGTTCTCACAACACTGAGGACCAGTCATTCGAAATGACTTCTCCATGCATTTTATGCATTGGTAAAAGCACTATGATGAAAAGTGTGATATGTTTTCAGGTATCTCCTATACTAATAGAGCCACATGCTCACCGGTTTGCCACATGATGTAGGCCTATGGACTGAACAAGAAACCACCAAAAATTTTAACCAGTCATCGTTCTCACAACACTGAGGACCAGTCATTCGAAATGACTTCTCCATGCATTTTATGCATTGGTAAAAGCACTATGATGAAAAGTGTGATATGTTTTCAGGTATCTCCTATACTAATAGAGCCACATGCTCACCGGTTTGCCACATGATGTAGGCCTATGGACTGAACAAGAAACCACCAAAAATTTTAACCAGTCATCGTTCTCACAACACTGAGGACCAGTCATTCGAAATGACTTCTCCATGCATTTTATGCATTGGTAAAAGCACTATGATGAAAAGTGTGATATGTTTTCAGGTATCTCCTATACTAATAGAGCCACATGCTCACCGGTTTGCCACATGATGTAGGCCTATGGACTGAACAAGAAACCACCAAAAATTTTAACCAGTCATCGTTCTCACAACACTGAGGACCAGTCATTCGAAATGACTTCTCCATGCATTTTATGCATTGGTAAAAGCACTATGATGAAAAGTGTGATATGTTTTCAGGTATCTCCTATACTAATAGAGCCACATGCTCACCGGTTTGCCACATGATGTAGGCCTATGGACTGAACAAGAAACCACCAAAAATTTTAACCAGTCATCGTTCTCACAACACTGAGGACCAGTCATTCGAAATGACTTCTCCATGCATTTCATGCATTGGTAAAAGCACTATGATGAAAAGTGTGATATGTTTTCAGGTATCTCCTATACTAATAGAGCCACATGCTCACCGGTTTGCCACATGATGTAGGCCTATGGACTGAACAAGAAACCACCAAAAATTTTAACCAGTCATCGTTCTCACAACACTGAGGACCAGTCATTCGAAATGACTTCTCCATGCATTTTATGCATTGGTAAAAGCACTATGATGAAAAGTGTGATATGTTTTCAGGTATCTCCTATACTAATAGAGCCACATGCTCACCGGTTTTCCACATGATGTAGGCCTATGGACTGAACAAGAAACCACCAAAAATTTTAACCAGTCATCGTTCTCACAACACTGAGGACCAGTCATTCGAAATGACTTCTCCATGCATTTTATGCATTGGTAAAAGCACTATGATGAAAAGTGTGATATGTTTTCAGGTATCTCCTATACTAATAGAGCCACATGCTCACCGGTTTGCCACATGATGTAGGCCTATGGACTGAACAAGAAACCACCAAAAATTTTAACCAGTCATCGTTCTCACAACACTGAGGACCAGTCATTCGAAATGACTTCTCCATGCATTTTATGCATTGGTAAAAGCACTATGATGAAAAGTGTGATATGTTTTCAGATATCTCCTATACTAATAGAGCCACATGCTCACCGGTTTGCCACATGATGTAGGCCTATGGACTGAACAAGAAGCCACCAAAAATTTTAACCAGTCATCGTTCTCACAACACTGAGGACCAGTCATTCGAAATGACTTCTCCATGCATTTTATGCATTGGTAAAAGCACTATGATGAAAAGTGTGATATGTTTTCAGGTATCTCCTATACTAATAGAGCCACATGCTCACCGATTTGCCACATGATGTAGGCCTATGGACTGAACAAGAAACCACCAACAATTTTAACCAGTCATCGTTCTCACAACACTGAGGACCAGTCATTCGAAATGACTTCTCCATGCATTTTATGCATTGGTAAAAGCACTATGATGAAAAGTGTGATATGTTTTCAGGTATCTCCTATACTAATAGAGCCACATGCTCACCGGTTTGCCACATGATGTAGGCCTATGGACTGAACAAGAAACCACCAAAAATTTTAACCAGTCATCGTTCTCACAACACTGAGGACCAGTCATTCGAAATGACTTCTCCATGCATTTTATGCATTGGTAAAAGCACTATGATGAAAAGTGTGATATGTTTTCAGGTATCTCCTATACTAATAGAGCCACATGCTCACCGGTTTGCCACATGATGTAGGCCTATGGACTAAACAAGAAACCACCAAAAATTTTAACCAGTCATCGTTCTCACAACACTGAGGACCAGTCATTCGAAATGACTTCTCCATGCATTTTATGCATTGGTAAAAGCACTATGATGAAAAGTGTGATATGTTTTCAGGTATCTCCTATACTAATAGAGCCACATGCTCACCGGTTTGCCACATGATGTAGGCCTATGGACTGAACAAGAAACCACCAAAAATTTTAACCAGTCATCGTTCTCACAACACTGAGGACCAGTCATTCGAAATGACTTCTCCATGCATTTTATGCATTGGTAAAAGCACTATGATGAAAAGTGTGATATGTTTTCAGGTATCTCCTATACTAATAGAGCCACATGCTCACCGGTTTGCAACATGATGTAGGCCTATGGACTGAACAAGAAACCACCAAAAATTTTAACCAGTCATCGTTCTCACAACACTGAGGACCAGTCATTCGAAATGACTTCTCCATGCATTTTATGCATTGGTAAAAGCACTATGATGAAAAGTGTGATATGTTTTCAGGTATCTCCTATACTAATAGAGCCACATGCTCACCGGTTTGCCACATGATGTAGGCCTATGGACTGAACAAGAAACCACCAAAAATTTTAACCAGTCATCGTTCTCACAACACTGAGGACCAGTCATTCGAAATGACTTCTCCATGCATTTTATGCATTGGTAAAAGCACTATGATGAAAAGTGTGATGTTTTCAGGTATCTCCTATACTAATAGAGCCACATGCTCACCGGTTTGCCACATGATGTAGGCCTATGGACTGAACAAGAAACCACCAAAAAATTTAACC
>NW_027193539.1:22500-34108 GCF_032444005.1 Ranitomeya imitator | reverse complement strand
ACACCGAGCCTGCTCTGGGGGGACAAAGACAGAAGGGCGTCCGCCTTCCGAGAGCCCTCACCTGGGTGAGGACCCAAGATGTGCCCTTCTGACAGTGAAAACCTTCAGAGAACCAGGACCCCCGTGGGAAGGGTCCTGCCAAGCTCGGGTCGCCCAGATTCGCCTCTCTCACTCGGGTCACGCGCCCAGCCAACGTCCGCAGAAGACTTCCGATAAACACCGAGCCTGCTCTGGGGGGACAAAGACAGAAGGGCGTCCGCCTTCCGAGAGCCCTCACCTGGGTGAGGACCCAAGATGTGCCCTTCTGACAGTGATTACCTCCAGAGAACCAGGACCCCCCATGGGAAGGGTCCTGCCAAGCTCGGGTCACCCAGATTCGCCTCTCTCACTCGGGTCACGCGCCCAGCCAACGTCCGCAGAAGACTTCCGATAAACACCGAGCCTGCTCTGGGGGGACAAAGACAGAAGGGCGTCCGCCTTCCGAGAGCCCTCACCTGGGTGAGGACTCAAGATGTGCCCTTCTGACAGTGATTACCTCCAGAGAACCAGGACCCCCCGTGGGAAGGGTCCTGCCAAGCTCGGGTCGCCCAGATTCGCCTCTCTCACTCGGGTCACGCGCCCAGCCAACGTCCGCAGAAGACTTCCGATAAACACCGAGCCTGCTCTGGGGGGACAAAGACAGAAGGGCGTCCGCCTTCCGAGAGCCCTCACCTGGGTGAGGACCCAAGATGTGCCCTTCTGACAGTGATTACCTCCAGAGAACCAGGACCCCCCGTGGGAAGGGTCCTGCCAAGCTCGGGTCGCCCAGATTCGCCTCTCTCACTCGGGTCACGCGCCCAGCCAACGTCCGCAGAAGACTTCCGATAAACACCGAGCCTGCTCTGGGGGACAAAGACAGAAGGGCGTCCGCCTTCCGAGAGCCCTCACCTGGGTGAGGACCCAAGATGTGCCCTTCTGACAGTGATTACCTCCAGAGAACCAGGACCCCCCGTGGGAAGGGTCCTGCCAAGCTCGGGTCACCCAGATTCGCCTCTCTCACTCGGGTCACGCGCCCAGCCAACGTCCGCAGAAGACTTCCGATAAACACCGAGCCTGCTCTGGGGGGACAAAGACAGAAGGGCGTCCGCCTTCCGAGAGCCCTCACCTGGGTGAGGACTCAAGATGTGCCCTTCTGACAGTGATTACCTCCAGAGAACCAGGACCCCCGTGGGAAGGGTCCTGCCAAGCTCGGGTCACCCAGATTCGCCTCTCTCATTCGGGTCACGCGCCCAGCCAATGTCCACAGCGGATTTCCGACAAATTTTCACTGAAAATTCAACTTTGTGCCCATGAACCAGACACTTTACCCACACTTGGGTCTCTATCTTGGGGTACTTTACAACATATTGACGACCCATGAGGTTGAAGTAGGGAAAATGTGAGATTTTTTTTTTTTTACAAAATCGGGATTGTCTCAAAATTTTTCTAAAAATGTCTAAGGAAGTGTCCTTGACATAACACCTGAGATTTTTCCCTTTCTGAATGTATGACACAACAGGATTCGAACCCGAGACGCCAGCTCGGCAAGGCCGCAGCGCTAACAAGTGAGCCACCGTGCTTTGACTGGGATCGATGGATCCAGTTAGTACCCAATCCGTTACAGATATGACTGATCGACAGCCGTGTAGGTGCCACCCCCTGGGGCTGAGTCATCCCCCGTGATGCCGTATAGGCGATTATGGCAGGTGGATCCGGTCAGGTGCCACCCCTGGGGCTGAGTCATCCCCCGTGATGCCGTATAGGTGATTACAGCAGGTGGATCAGGTGAGGGATATATCATCAACCCTACGGATGTTTAGCGACCGTGGAGGTGCCACCCCCTGGGCTGACTCAACCCCCGTGGTGACCTATATCAGAGTACGGCAAAACACATCCGGTTAATTTCAATCACCTCAGCTGGCGTCTTTCACCTGCGTGGCTGACTCGCGCGGAGGAAAATCATTTGCCACAGTTCAAGACACAGAGAAACACGGCACTTTAATAAACTATTACGAGACGCTCTGTTTGACTGCGGGAAACCCTTCGCAATGGAGCGGTGAGTAGAAGACATTTGTCGGCCACGTAGAGACACATGAATGTACCTTGTAGTGGAGTTGTACACTTGCTGGCAAGGTGACCGGTTTTATTGCTTGTGTCTCCCCCGCAGGCACCCACGGACACCACTTACATGCCCCGTGTGCCACAGGGTAACCAAATATATATCCACACATCTGAGAAGGGTATGCCTGAGGTCACACGGTGATTCGGAGATAAAAACCGCCATAGCCTCCGCAAAGTATCAACTTCGCTGTATCGCCAACAAGGGGACAACAATCCAATTCAGTGAGCTCAAGCCCCTCCAATCCTTGGAGGAGACTGTAGCCTTCTTAGAAGGTCGCGGCTTTTTGATAGCAAACAAGCCTAGGTTTGAGTCACAAATCACACCACTGACCTGTGAAGGGCCCGCTCAGGTACCAACTGACAATCCGGAGCTCCGCCCAGGCTCCATGCCAGAGCTAGATTCAGATGTGATGGATGTGCCTTTCCTTTTACGGCCGGGAGACAGTCTGGAGGGAGACCCGTGCCCCCCGCCAGAGCTAGATTCAGATGAGATGGATGTGCCTTTCCTTTTACGGCCAGTAGACAGTCGGGAGGGAGACCCATGCCCCACGCCAAAGCTAGATTCGGATGAGATGGATGTGCCTTTCCTTTTACGGCCGGTAGACAGTCGGGAGGGAGACCCGTGCCCTGAGCCTGACCACACAGGGAGCATTTCTGACCGCATAGGCAATGAGGAGGTCATGGATGGCAGCAATTTAAGTATCCAGAAAAGGGAATGGAAAGACAAAAACCGCACGGCTACCAAGGCCGCCGGATTGTACAAGCGTCACTCATTGAATCACCCCATGTTAAAGGGGTTCCACTCGTACCTAACAATTACCCATGGGGTCCCAAACTGTCAACAGGAGGTATCAAACGTAGCACGGTTTCTATTTTTTGTGAACCCAAAATCTGTAACTCTGGAGTACCTCGTAAAACCAAACCAGGTTAATAATTTTTTTCAACAACTTGGAAAACTCCATCTATCGAGCCAGACCTCCCTCAAAATGTTGAAGCATATACGGAGATTTACCATGTATCAGATGAGGGCTACCAAACTGAGACTAGAGAATCCTCAACTTTATAAGGCATGCGAAGTGTTCATGAATTTTACAACAGACCTTCAGAAATCATTGTACAAGGGAGCCTGCCGAGAGTCTGTAAGTAAAAGGTACACCGTTCAAAAGAGCCAATATTCAGCGCATTGTTACCAAACCTTGGATGTTGGTTAATTGCCTTTATTTTTCCCCACAGGTACGATCTATTGATGAAGCCATCAAAGTCACCCAAGGACTGCCAGATTATACTGGAGGAGGCAAGGCCAACATTTCTAGCTAGCATCGAGGCTGTGACAGATGGCGGATCAGAAGTAGATCGCCGGGAAGTGGTACTGTACCTCGAGGCCCTTCTGATTCTAAAACATCTCCAAAGACCAGGTGTTGTTCGTAACATGACGGTAAGTCGTCGGGCCCTGTGGGTCAGCGGTATTTGCTGAACCGGTTCAATATTTTTCCACCTTTTTTTTTCACATCGTAGGTTTCAGAGTGGAATGAGAGGATCCATCACACGTACCAAGGAAGACGCAAGACAATTGTGGGTGTGAAGACTCACAAGTGCTCCACCTCTCAGGTAGCAACTTTTGTACTTTCAGAGGAAGAGGAATCGGTAAGCTTTTCTCAAAGCCAGGGAACCCAGGCAACCCCACTCATTGTGGGGAGCAAAACACTCTCTTGTCCCCATGTAAAACCTTTTGGAGGGGTGCCCCCAGACTGGAGAGTAACATATATATATTTTTTTTCTTTTTCAGTGGTTCAATGCGTATGCGGAATATGTCAGACCGGTCTTTACCTTTGGCCGAAAGATTATCACAAACTTTTTCGTGACGTGTACCGGGAAGGTCATAAAAATCCATCCATGAGACTCAAACGATACCATTCAAGGTAAGGTAGCCACAAGTCAAGTGACCCACAGCCATAAGTAGCAACCAGTACTAACAATGTGCTTTCCTCCGTAGCTACAACCTCCCAAACATCACCAGCCACCTTGTACGGCGGATTTGCGAGACATGGACTTTGTCACAATACACAGATTGCGAAAAGCGCTTGTTTGCACGCTACTTGGCACATACAAACGATGTGGCCGAGAGAGTTTACCGGGAGAAGACCCTGACCGATATGTGCCGTGCCCAAGAGCTAGTGTTCAACGCAGGAAATCATGAGGACGCAAAAATTATGTCGCCAGTAATGGCATCAACCAGTGAATTGGATAACGAGGTGGTAGACCTCACGGAAAGTGATACCGAGTCATCCGATTCTACTGAGGAGTATAGTCTCAAGAATATTCGGCTCATCCCAATCAGGAGAACAAAGCCCTTGTGAATATGTCAATTTTTATCTGACATTAATAAAATTATTCAAATGTACATTCATCTTTGCCTCTTTGACTTGCCTCACTTTTCTCCCACTTTGGGGACCCTTTCGGGGTACTCTGCAACATATTGAAGCCCCTCTTGGGTGGGGGGTAAGGGGAAATGTGATTTTTTTTTTTCTCAGAAAATTGCCCAAAATTTTCCAAGTGTCAAGGACTCTTCCAGAAAAGCTTCCCCAGGCTTCTGGAAGTGTCCTCGGTACACCTCCAGCGGTTTCCCCCTGCCTGGAAGTCTGACACATGTCTGAAATTTTCAAAGTGTGAAAGTATGGTTTTTCACCCAAAATTCAACTTTCCGCCCATGAACCACAGACTTCACCCACACTTAGGTCACTGTCTTGGGGTACACCTCCAGTGCTATGTCACGGTCATCACTGTTGTCACAAAAATTGACTTTTGTTTAGGCCAAGCAATTTGAGGACGGCACGGCAGCCAGCAGCCCGTACGGTACAGGGGTTGATCAGACCCCCGTACGTCCGGTTGTGGTCTCCGTGCCCCGAAGGGGTTCCCGCTTCTCGCCTGCACCAGGCACGGCAGCCAGCAGACCGTACGGTCCAGGGGTGGGTCAGACTCCCGGACGTACGGTTGTGGTCTCCGTGCCCCGAAGGGGTTCCCACTTCTCGCCTGCACCAGGCACGGCAGCCAGCAGACCGTACGGTCCAGGGGTGGATCAGACCCCCGTACGTCCGGTTGTGGTCTCCATGCCCCGAAGGGGTTCCCGCTTCTCGCCTGCACCAGGAACGGCAGCCAGCAGACCGTACGGTCCAGGGGTGGGTCAGACCCCCGTACGTCCGGTTGTGGTCTCCGTGCCCCGAAGGGGTTCTCGCTTCTCGCCTGCGGCAGGCACAGCAGCCAGCAGACCGTACGGTCCAGGGGTGGGTCAGACCCCCGTACGTCCGGTTGTAGTCTCCGTGCCCCGAAGGGGTTCTCGCTTCTCGCCTGCGGCAGGCACAGCAGCCCGTATGGTCCAGGGGTTGATCAGGCCCCTGTACGTCTGCCCGTGGTCTCCGTGAGTCTTTCGCCCCTATACCCAGGGACCACACCTATGGCCATTTAGCTCAGTTGGTTAGAGCGTGGTGCTAATAACACCAAGGTCGTGGGTTCGATCCCCGTACGGGCCAAGCACATCTACAAACGCCCCTATACCCAGATGACCAATTTGCACATCAGGGTCGCTGCGGACCTCCACCAGAGTTTCCTCTGGCTTCGTCCTGCCCAGGCATAGCTCACCATCTTTCGGGTCCTATCGCGCACTCATGCTCCACCTCCCCGACAGAGGCGGGCCGATGGTGCACCCGCCGTGTCAACCCCCCGGAGCGGGCGGCGGGATCCCACCTCGGCCGGAGCGCCCCGGCCTTCACCTTCATTGCGCCACAGGGTTTCACGTCACAACGGGGGGAGTGACGATGGTAAACCCCATCAGGTGGGCCCAGGGCAGGTGAGTCTGGCCTTGGGGGGACGTAAGGGATAAAGGAGAAGAGACCATCAGGGCACGGAGCCTCAGGCCTCCCTCGTTGTCACCCTTGCGAGGGGACCCCAGCTGCGCCATGGAGGCGATAGATGGAGGGGCAACCCTCAGACAGGCATAGCCCCGGGAGCACCCCGGGGCCGCAAGGTGCGTTCGAAGTGTCGATGATCAATGTGTCCTGCAATTCACACTTAATTCTCGCAGCTAGCTGCGTTCTTCGACGCGCGCGCCGAGTGATCCACCGTTAAGAGTCGCGCTTTCTGGTTTGGGGACACTCGGAGGCGCCCCCCTTTTCACTCTCGTGTCAGCCGGCCGCAAAAGACTGGGATGCTTTGGAGGGTTGTTTTCAAATCTCGGCCCTGTTGCCCGGGCGCTCGGCCTCCCCGTCCCTCCCTCCAGCGGGGAGGAGAACAAAGGAGGGCTCGAGGCTTCTCAACCTACCGCCCAGACCCACATACCCCGGGGAGGGGTGTGTGAGCGCACAGGAGAATGGTACCCGGGACGGCCTTTCGCGTACGCGGGGGGCTTCTTATTTTTCCTCGGCAGGCAGCGGCAGGGCAACAATCGTCGGCGCGAGGCCGGGCGTCTTTTTCCTGGGCGACGGAGCGAGAGGGGCTCCCCGCACCCTCCCGACGTCGCCCGCCCGCTGTCCTCACGTGCCCTCACCGTCCCCACCCTGCGGAGCGCCCTGGCGAAGCAGAAAGAGACCTACCACCGCCCCCATCACGTTCGGTACCCTTCGGGGATTTGGCGGGCGGCTGGCCTCCTGATCTGCACCTCATCGGTATTTTTCACTCGCCCATTAAAGATCCTTCCACAGGTTCATCTAGGGAAACCTTGTTACGACTTTTACTGTCTCTAGATAGTCAAGTTCGATCGTCTTCTCGGCTCTCCACCATGGGTCTTGGCCGAACCCGGCGGGGCCGATCCAAGGACCTCACTAAACCATCCAATCGGTAGTAGCGACGGGCAGTGTGTACAAAGGCCAGGGACTTAATCAATCGAGGGAGAGAAGCCAGATAGGAAGCCCCGCAGCGGGAAGGGCACCCGGAGGAAGGGAAATCCTCCTCGTCGTCCGTGCCGGCAGGCGGGCATCCCGGGGCGTCACCTTCCGGAGGAAAACAGGAGCCTGAACGGCGAGTGCAGTGCCACTGGGGAGATCGTGCACGCTGTACGGTGCGAGGCGGCCGATGCGGAGGGTGTCTGGAAAAAAACCCACCTTGCACGGAGAGGGCGAGGTGACTGGCCTCCGGAGGACACCACGGCTCCCCTGCCTCGTGACCCACCGCTCCCGGGGCGACACACAGAGTCGCTGCTGGGGAGAGGGGCCAGGGCGGTGGGGGGCCTATGCGGCGCCACCATCTGGCTTAGACCCGGCCTCCCGATCGGAGGGCATCTGTTGTAAAAACCACCCCTTGCACGGGGAGGGCCGTAGGTGACTGGCCTTCGGAGGACGCCACGGCCACCCTGCCTCGTGACCCACCGCTCCCGGGGCGACACACAGAGTCGCTGCTGGGGAGAGGGGCCAGGGCGGTGGGGGGCCTATGCGGGGCCTCCGTCTGGCTTAGACCTGCCTCCGCCGCGGGGGGTCCTCGACCCACCGGCGGACGGGCGCGAGGAGTGGGAGAGGGGGGCTGGCCGTCGGGGTCCACCGCGGCTCAGGCGCAGAGCCCGCCAGCGACGCAGAGGTCGCACGGGGGGCGCAGTTGGCCTGGCCGTGTCGGCGTCGCCCTATGGCGTAGTCCCTCGTCCCGGGCTCTTGCCCGTAACCTCAAAGGAGCCCCAACCGAGCGGCGTCTCCCCCCCAAAGCCGTGCCTCCGCTGTTGAGAACAGAAGAAGCCCGGGGCGGCAGTTCGCCGGGTACTCCCCTTCGCCAAAACTCTTTTTGCCCCACTCGTCTCTCCCTTTTCCATCCTCCCTTCTCGCTCTGGGGCGTCCGCTTGGTCTCTCTCTCTCTCTCTCTCTCTCGCTCTCTCCCTCTCGCGCTCCCTTCCGAGCCGCCTCGGAGGACGTCGGACGAGCGGGGAAGGCGACGGCGTTCGGCCGGGCACACCACGCGGTGAGAACCCACTCCGCCTGCCTCCCCACGCATCTGTCGTCCCCCCACTATCGTAGGGGCTCGGGAAAAGACTGGAGAACGCGGAGCTCGGCGGTGGCGTGGAAGCGCCACCCACCGCCGCCGCTCTCGCCGATGCCCACCGCGGAGGCCGCCCATCGGACGCTGGGTGGGGGTCGGCACGGGCCTCCGCGGGCAAGCTGCGCATCTGGAAGTCAAAGGGCCGCCCTCGGAGAAGATCGTTGTGCTACCCCGCGCGGGGAGCGATTCGGACGACGGGCCCCCACGCCGAGGTGGGTGGGCGCCCCGCCATTCGCCCGCGCGGGTCGTCGGACCCCTGCCGTACCACAGTTCGGGTCAAACTCCCCCTCTGCACGGCAGCCACCGTCCTGCGAACGGGAGGCGACTGCCGGCGTGCACGCCCAAGGATGCGTGCCTGAATCCCGGGGGGTAAAAGAGGAAGGAGACCGCCCGCCTTAGACCGACGCGGGCTCCAAAGCCCGGGCCGAGCGAGCGGCACCACCTCCCCACCCGGGAGCGCTGAGCCAAATCGATCGGAGGAAGAGCCGGTGGGGGGCATGGGTGAGAAACCCCACCCGCTGCCATCCTTCCCCTCGGGGAGACGGGGAAGAAACATGCCCGATAGTCCTGGAGGTCCCTCTCCGACACGCTACGGGCGCCCTCGAGACGGAATCCGGGTCACAGTGCGATTCTCTCATAGGTCTCCCCGGTGGCGTGGAAGCGGGAGACATCCGACACAGAGAAACGCCAAGCCTGCTCTGAGGGGACCGAGTCAGGGGGTGCAATCCGCCCTCCTGGAGCCCTCCTCGGGACGAAGACTCCAGATCTGCCTCCCTTCTGACATCCGTCACCCTCGGAGAACCAGAACACGCTTGGGGAGGGTCCGTTCAGGCTCAGGCGACCCGGGAAACGCGTCTCTGACTTGGGGCAGACGACCGGCAAGAGTCCCCCTGGAGCCGCGGAAGCCTGGTGTCGACGCGAGGGCGGACTTCCATGCAAACAGGGGGGTACTCGCCAAACCGCCTACCCGACTTGAGGAACCACGAAAACATCGGAAATCAGTCGGGCCCGAGAGGTACCCCTCTCTCCTATATCCTGCAGCTGGTGTGCAAAAGTGGGTATTTGCATGGCGAAACACCGACCCACACTTTAAGGGAGCGAAGCCGAAAAGTGTCCGACTTCCTGGAGCTGTGCGGCGGATCCGGCGGCCAGAAATTCCTCATTCCGGTTCTATTTTTTTTTTTTTCGATTTTGCGAAATTTGGCGGCCAGGCGGCGTAGCTGGGGCCTGGACTAGCCCGAAACACCTGGAGCCGGCGAGCGGAACGAATTTCCCAACGTTCTGCGGCTCCCGGAAGCCAAAAACGCATCGCCGAAAAATTTCAAAGTCCCAAGGACTCGTTCTTGAAAATCGATCCGGGGGCCATGGAAGTGTCCTCGGTACAGCTTCAGAGCTTTCCCCCCGCCTGGAAGTCTGAAAGTTCTATGTTTGTTCTAAGTGGAAAATCGCGTTTTTTTCAGTGTTCCACCCATCAGACCCAAACTTTGCCCACGCTTAGGTCTCTGTCTCGGGGTGCTTTACAACATATTGACGCCCCTTTAGGGTGGAAGTAGGGGAAAGGGGTCATTTTTCACAAAATCGGAAATTTCTCAAAATATTTCTAAGTGTCAAGGACACTTTTGGAAAATCTTCCCCAGGCTCCTGGAAGCCTCCTCGGTACGCCTACTGCGGTTTCTCCCTGCCTGGAAGTCTGACACTTGTCTGAAATTTTTAGAGTATGAAAATGCGGTTTTTCACCCAAAATTCGACTTTGCGCCCATGACTCGCAAACTTCACCCACATTTGGGCGACTGTCCTGGGGTACCTCACAACATATTGACGCCCCCCTGGCGTGGAAGTAGGGGAAACGTGTCAATTTTCACAAAATCGTGATTTTTTTCAAAATATTTCTAAGTGTCAAGGACACTTTTGGATAATCTTCCCCAGGCTCCTGGAAGCCTCCTCGGTACGCCTCCTGCGGTTTCTCCCTGCCTGGAAGTCTGACACTTGTCTGAAATTTTTAGAGTATGAAAATGCGGTTTTTCACCCAAAATTCGACTTTGCGCCCGTGACTCGCAAACTTCACCCACATTTAGGCGACTGTCCTGGGGTACCTCACAACATATTGACGCCCCCCTGGCGTGGAAGTAGGGGAAACGTGTCAATTTTCACAAAATCGTGATTTTCTGAAAATATTTCTAAGTGTCAAGGACACTTTTGGAAAATCTTCCCCAGGCTCCTGGAAGCCTCCTCGGTACGCCTCCTGCGGTTTCTCCCTGCCTGGAAGTCTGACACTTGTCTGAAATTTTTAAAGTATGAAAATGCGGTTTTTCACCCAAAATTCGACTTTGCGCCCATGACTCGCAAACTTCACCCACATTTGGGCGACTGTCCTGGGGTACCTCACAACATATTGACGCCCCCCTGGCGTGGAAGTAGGGGAAACGTGTCAATTTTCACAAAATCGTGATTTTTTCAAAATATTTCTAAGTGTCAAGGACACTTTTGGATAATCTTCCCCAGGCTCCTGGAAGCCTCCTCGGTACGCCTCCTGCGGTTTCCCCCTGCCTGGAAGTCTGACACTTGTCTGAAATTTTTAGCGCATGAAAATGCGGTTTTTCACCCAAAATTCGACTTTGCGCCCGTGACTCGCAAACTTCACCCACATTTAGGCGACTGTCCTGGGGTACCTCACAACATATTGACGCCCCCCTGGCGTGGAAGTAGGGGAAACGTGTCAATTTTCACAAAATCGTGATTTTCTGAAAATATTTCTAAGTGTCAAGGACACTTTTGGAAAATCTTCCCCAGGCTCCTGGAAGCCTCCTCGGTACGCCTCCTGCGGTTTCTCCCTGCCTGGAAGTCTGACACTTGTCTGAAATTTTTAAAGTATGAAAATGCGGTTTTTCACCCAAAATTCGACTTTGCGCCCATGACTCGCAAACTTCACCCACATTTGGGCGACTGTCCTGGGGTACCTCACAACATATTGACGCCCCCCTGGCGTGGAAGTAGGGGAAACGTGTCAATTTTCACAAAATCGTGATTTTTTCAAAATATTTCTAAGTGTCAAGGACACTTTTGGATAATCTTCCCCAGGCTCCTGGAAGCCTCCTCGGTACGCCTCCTGCGGTTTCCCCCTGCCTGGAAGTCTGACACTTGTCTGAAATTTTTAGCGCATGAAAATGCGGTTTTTCACCCAAAATTCGACTTTGCGCCCGTGACTCGCAAACTTCACCCACATTTAGGCGACTGTCCTGGGGTACCTCACAACATATTGACGCCCCCCTGGCGTGGAAGTAGGGGAAACGTGTCAATTTTCACAAAATCGTGATTTTCTGAAAATATTTCTAAGTGTCAAGGACACTTTTGGATAATCTTCCCCAGGCTCCTGGAAGCCTCCTCGGTACGCCTCCTGCGGTTTCCCCCTGCCTGGAAGTCTGACACTTGTCTGAAATTTTTAGCGCATGAAAACGCG
>NW_027193539.1:0-10000 GCF_032444005.1 Ranitomeya imitator | reverse complement strand
GGGCCTGGACTAGCCCGAAACACCTGGAGCCGGCGAGCGGAACGAATTTCCCAACGTTCTGCGGCTCCCGGAAGCCAAAAACGCATCGCCGAAAAATTTCAAAGTCCCAAGGACTCGTTCTTGAAAATCGATCCGGGGGCCATGGAAGTGTCCTCGGTACAGCTTCAGAGCTTTCCCCCCGCCTGGAAGTCTGAAAGTTCTATGTTTGTTCTAAGTGGAAAATCGCGTTTTTTTCAGTGTTCCACCCATCAGACCCAAACTTTGCCCACGCTTAGGTCTCTGTCTCGGGGTGCTTTACAACATATTGACGCCCCTTTAGGGTGGAAGTAGGGGAAAGGGGTCATTTTTCACAAAATCGGAAATTTCTCAAAATATTTCTAAGTGTCAAGGACACTTTTGGAAAATCTTCCCCAGGCTCCTGGAAGCCTCCTCGGTACGCCTACTGCGGTTTCTCCCTGCCTGGAAGTCTGACACTTGTCTGAAATTTTTAGCGCATGAAAACGCGGTTTTTCACCCAAAATTCGACTTTGCGCCCGTGACTCGCAAACTTCACCCACATTTAGGCGACTGTCCTGGGGTACCTCACAACATATTGACGCCCCCCTGGCGTGGAAGTAGGGGAAACGTGTCAATTTTCACAAAATCGTGATTTTCTGAAAATATTTCTAAGTGTCAAGGACACTTTTGGATAATCTTCCCCAGGCTCCTGGAAGCCTCCTCGGTACGCCTCCTGCGGTTTCCCCCTGCCTGGAAGTCTGACACTTGTCTGAAATTTTTAGCGCATGAAAATGCGGTTTTTCACCCAAAATTCGACTTTGCGCCCGTGACTCGCAAACTTCACCCACATTTAGGCGACTGTCCTGGGGTACCTCACAACATATTGACGCCCCCCTGGCGTGGAAGTAGGGGAAACGTGTCAATTTTCACAAAATCGTGATTTTCTGAAAATATTTCTAAGTGTCAAGGACACTTTTGGAAAATCTTCCCCAGGCTCCTGGAAGCCTCCTCGGTACGCCTCCTGCGGTTTCTCCCTGCCTGGAAGTCTGACACTTGTCTGAAATTTTTAAAGTATGAAAATGCGGTTTTTCACCCAAAATTCGACTTTGCGCCCATGACTCGCAAACTTCACCCACATTTGGGCGACTGTCCTGGGGTACCTCACAACATATTGACGCCCCCCTGGCGTGGAAGTAGGGGAAACGTGTCAATTTTCACAAAATCGTGATTTTTTCAAAATATTTCTAAGTGTCAAGGACACTTTTGGATAATCTTCCCCAGGCTCCTGGAAGCCTCCTCGGTACGCCTCCTGCGGTTTCCCCCTGCCTGGAAGTCTGACACTTGTCTGAAATTTTTAGCGCATGAAAATGCGGTTTTTCACCCAAAATTCGACTTTGCGCCCGTGACTCGCAAACTTCACCCACATTTAGGCGACTGTCCTGGGGTACCTCACAACATATTGACGCCCCCCTGGCGTGGAAGTAGGGGAAACGTGTCAATTTTCACAAAATCGTGATTTTCTGAAAATATTTCTAAGTGTCAAGGACACTTTTGGATAATCTTCCCCAGGCTCCTGGAAGCCTCCTCGGTACGCCTCCTGCGGTTTCCCCCTGCCTGGAAGTCTGACACTTGTCTGAAATTTTTAGCGCATGAAAACGCGGTTTTTCACCCAAAATTCGACTTTGCGCCCGTGACTCGCAAACTTCACCCACATTTAGGCGACTGTCCTGGGGTACCTCACAACATATTGACGCCCCCCTGGCGTGGAAGTAGGGGAAACGTGTCAATTTTCACAAAATCGTGATTTTCTGAAAATATTTCTAAGTGTCAAGGACACTTTTGGATAATCTTCCCCAGGCTCCTGGAAGCCTCCTCGGTACGCCTCCTGCGGTTTCCCCCTGCCTGGAAGTCTGACACTTGTCTGAAATTTTTAGCGCATGAAAACGCGGTTTTTCACCCAAAATTCGACTTTGCGCCCGTGACTCGCAAACTTCACCCACATTTAGGCGACTGTCCTGGGGTACCTCACAACATATTGACGCCCCCCTGGCGTGGAAGTAGGGGAAACGTGTCAATTTTCACAAAATCGTGATTTTCTGAAAATATTTCTAAGTGTCAAGGACACTTTTGGAAAATCTTCCCCAGGCTCCTGGAAGCCTCCTCGGTACGCCTCCTGCGGTTTCCCCCTGCCTGGAAGTCTGACACTTGTCTGAAATTTTTAGCGCATGAAAACGCGGTTTTTCACCCAAAATTCGACTTTGCGCCCGTGACTCGCAAACTTCACCCACATTTAGGCGACTGTCCTGGGGTACCTCACAACATATTGACGCCCCCCTGGCGTGGAAGTAGGGGAAACGTGTCAATTTTCACAAAATCGTGATTTTCTGAAAATATTTCTAAGTGTCAAGGACACTTTTGGAAAATCTTCCCCAGGCTCCTGGAAGCCTCCTCGGTACGCCTCCTGCGGTTTCTCCCTGCCTGGAAGTCTGACACTTGTCTGAAATTTTTAGAGTATGAAAACGCGGTTTTTCACCCAAAATTCGACTTTGCGCCCATGACTCGCAAACTTCACCCACATTTGGGCGACTGTCCTGGGGTACCTCACAACATATTGACGCCCCCCTGGCGTGGAAGTAGGGGAAACGTGTCAATTTTCACAAAATCGTGATTTTTTCAAAATATTTCTAAGTGTCAAGGACACTTTTGGAAAATCTTCCCCAGGCTCCTGGAAGCCTCCTCAGTACGCCTCCTGCGGTTTCTCCCTGCCTGGAAGTCTGACACTTGTCTGAAATTTTTAGAGTATGAAAACGCGGTTTTTCACCCAAAATTCGACTTTGCGCCCGTGACTCGCAAACTTCACCCACATTTAGGCGACTGTCCTGGGGTACCTCACAACATATTGACGCCCCCCTGGCGTGGAAGTAGGGGAAACGTGTCAATTTTCACAAAATCGTGATTTTCTGAAAATATTTCTAAGTGTCAAGGACACTTTTGGAAAATCTTCCCCAGGCTCCTGGAAGCCTCCTCGGTACGCCTCCTGCGGTTTCTCCCTGCCTGGAAGTCTGACACTTGTCTGAAATTTTTAGAGTATGAAAACGCGGTTTTTCACCCAAAATTCGACTTTGCGCCCATGACTCGCAAACTTCACCCACATTTGGGCGACTGTCCTGGGGTACCTCACAACATATTGACGCCCCCCTGGCGTGGAAGTAGGGGAAACGTGTCAATTTTCACAAAATCGTGATTTTTTCAAAATATTTCTAAGTGTCAAGGACACTTTTGGAAAATCTTCCCCAGGCTCCTGGAAGCCTCCTCGGTACGCCTCCTGCGGTTTCTCCCTGCCTGGAAGTCTGACACTTGTCTGAAATTTTTAGAGTATGAAAACGCGGTTTTTCACCCAAAATTCGACTTTGCGCCCATGACCCGCAAACTTCACCCACATTTGGGCGACTGTCCTGGGGTACCTCACAACATATTGACGCCCCCCTGGCGTGGAAGTAGGGGAAACGTGTCAATTTTCACAAAATCGTGATTTTCTGAAAATATTTCTAAGTGTCAAGGACACTTTTGGAAAATCTTCCCCAGGCTCCTGGAAGCCTCCTCGGTACGCCTCCTGCGGTTTCTCCCTGCCTGGAAGTCTGACACTTGTCTGAAATTTTTAGAGTATGAAAACGCGGTTTTTCACCCAAAATTCGACTTTGCGCCCGTGACTCGCAAACTTCACCCACATTTAGGCGACTGTCCTGGGGTACCTCACAACATATTGACGCCCCCCTGGCGTGGAAGTAGGGGAAACGTGTCAATTTTCACAAAATCGTGATTTTTTTCAAAATATTTCTAAGTGTCAAGGACACTTTTGGAAAATCTTCCCCAGGCTCCTGGAAGCCTCCTCGGTACGCCTCCTGCGGTTTTCCCCCGCCTGGAAGTCTGACATTTTTTACAGTGCGAAAATACGGTTTTTCGCTCAAAATTAAACTTTCCGCCCATGGAACGCACACTGTGCCCCCACCTTGGAGAGTCGCTATGGCGTACTCAGGGTGACTATTAAGCCCACAGACAACCTCCACAGGCCGACTATTAAGCCCCCTCCGTCTTCCGCAGGGCCGACTATTAAGCCCTCCACCGACTTCCGCAGGGCCGACTATTAAGCCCCCCTCCGACTATTAAGCCCCCCTACGGAGTCCACTCAGCCAGCGACTGAAACGTGGTGAGCGGGGTGTGCGCATCCCGGCCGCGCCCAAAGTGCTTCGCCGCGGTCATGGCTGTCGCCACCGAAAACGGCAAATGTTTGTTTCGGCCAAGCTGCAAGGATACATCTCGGAACACAAAAACCAAACCGGTGGGGACATCCTACAGAGAAACACCGAGCCTGCTCTGGGGGGACAAAGACAGAAGGGCGTCCGCCTTCCGAGAGCCCTCACCTGGGTGAGGACCCAAGATGTGCCCTTCTGACAGTGATTACCTCCAGAGAACCAGGACCCCCGTGGGAAGGGTCCTGCCAAGCTCGGGTCGCCCAGATTCGCCTCTCTCACTCGGGTCACGCGCCCAGCCAACGTCCGCAGAAGACTTCCGATAAACACCGAGCCTGCTCTGGGGGGACAAAGACAGAAGGGCGTCCGCCTTCCAAGAGCCCTCACCTGGGTGAGGACCCAAGATGTGCCCTTCTGACAGTGATTACCTCCAGAGAACCAGGACCCCCGTGGGAAGGGTCCTGCCAAGCTCGGGTCGCCCAGATTCGCCTCTCTCACTCGGGTCACGCGCCCAGCCAACGTCCGCAGAAGACTTCCGATAAACACCGAGCCTGCTCTGGGGGGACAAAGACAGAAGGGCGTCCGCCTTCCAAGAGCCCTCACCTGGGTGAGGACCCAAGATGTGCCCTTCTGACAGTGATTACCTCCAGAGAACCAGGACCCCCATGGGAAGGGTCCTGCCAAGCTCGGGTCGCCCAGATTCGCCTCTCTCACTCGGGTCACGCGCCCAGCCAACATCCGCAGAAGACTTCCGATAAACACCGAGCCTGCTCTGGGGGGACAAAGACAGAAGGGCGTCCGCCTTCCGAGAGCCCTCACCTGGGTGAGGACCCAAGATGTGCCCTTCTGACAGTGAAAACCTTCAGAGAACCAGGACCCCCGTGGGAAGGGTCCTGCCAAGCTCGGGTCGCCCAGATTCGCCTCTCTCACTCGGGTCACGCGCCCAGCCAACGTCCGCAGAAGACTTCCGATAAACACCGAGCCTGCTCTGGGGGGACAAAGACAGAAGGGCGTCCGCCTTCCGAGAGCCCTCACCTGGGTGAGGACCCAAGATGTGCCCTTCTGACAGTGATTACCTCCAGAGAACCAGGACCCCCCGTGGGAAGGGTCCTGCCAAGCTCGGGTCACCCAGATTCGCCTCTCTCACTCGGGTCACGCGCCCAGCCAACGTCCGCAGAAGACTTCCGATAAACACCGAGCCTGCTCTGGGGGGACAAAGACAGAAGGGCGTCCGCCTTCCGAGAGCCCTCACCTGGGTGAGGACTCAAGATGTGCCCTTCTGACAGTGATTACCTCCAGAGAACCAGGACCCCCGTGGGAAGGGTCCTGCCAAGCTCGGGTCGCCCAGATTCGCCTCTCTCACTCGGGTCACGCGCCCAGCCAACGTCCGCAGAAGACTTCCGATAAACACCGAGCCTGCTCTGGGGGGACAAAGACAGAAGGGCGTCCGCCTTCCGAGAGCCCTCACCTGGGTGAGGACCCAAGATGTGCCCTTCTGACAGTGATTACCTCCAGAGAACCAGGACCCCCCGTGGGAAGGGTCCTGCCAAGCTCGGGTCGCCCAGATTCGCCTCTCTCACTCGGGTCACGCGCCCAGCCAACGTCCGCAGAAGACTTCCGATAAACACCGAGCCTGCTCTGGGGGGACAAAGACAGAAGGGCGTCCGCCTTCCGAGAGCCCTCACCTGGGTGAGGACCCAAGATGTGCCCTTCTGACAGTGATTACCTCCAGAGAACCAGGACCCCCCGTGGGAAGGGTCCTGCCAAGCTCGGGTCACCCAGATTCGCCTCTCTCACTCGGGTCACGCGCCCAGCCAACGTCCGCAGAAGACTTCCGATAAACACCGAGCCTGCTCTGGGGGGACAAAGACAGAAGGGCGTCCGCCTTCCGAGAGCCCTCACCTGGGTGAGGACTCAAGATGTGCCCTTCTGACAGTGATTACCTCCAGAGAACCAGGACCCCCGTGGGAAGGGTCCTGCCAAGCTCGGGTCACCCAGATTCGCCTCTCTCATTCGGGTCACGCGCCCAGCCAATGTCCACAGCGGATTTCCGACAAATTTTCACTGAAAATTCAACTTTGTGCCCATGAACCAGACACTTTACCCACACTTGGGTCTCTATCTTGGGGTACTTTACAACATATTGACGACCCATGAGGTTGAAGTAGGGAAAATGTGAGATTTTTTTTTTTTTACAAAATCGGGATTGTCTCAAAATTTTTCTAAAAATGTCTAAGGAAGTGTCCTTGACATAACACCTGAGATTTTTCCCTTTCTGAATGTATGACACAACAGGATTCGAACCCGAGACGCCAGCTCGGCAAGGCCGCAGCGCTAACAAGTGAGCCACCGTGCTTTGACTGGGATCGATGGATCCAGTTAGTACCCAATCCGTTACAGATATGACTGATCGACAGCCGTGTAGGTGCCACCCCCTGGGGCTGAGTCATCCCCCGTGATGCCGTATAGGCGATTATGGCAGGTGGATCCGGTCAGGTGCCACCCCTGGGGCTGAGTCATCCCCCGTGATGCCGTATAGGTGATTACAGCAGGTGGATCAGGTGAGGGATATATCATCAACCCTACGGATGTTTAGCGACCGTGGAGGTGCCACCCCCTGGGCTGACTCAACCCCCGTGGTGACCTATATCAGAGTACGGCAAAACACATCCGGTTAATTTCAATCACCTCAGCTGGCGTCTTTCACCTGCGTGGCTGACTCGCGCGGAGGAAAATCATTTGCCACAGTTCAAGACACAGAGAAACACGGCACTTTAATAAACTATTACGAGACGCTCTGTTTGACTGCGGGAAACCCTTCGCAATGGAGCGGTGAGTAGAAGACATTTGTCGGCCACGTAGAGACACATGAATGTACCTTGTAGTGGAGTTGTACACTTGCTGGCAAGGTGACCGGTTTTATTGCTTGTGTCTCCCCCGCAGGCACCCACGGACACCACTTACATGCCCCGTGTGCCACAGGGTAACCAAATATATATCCACACATCTGAGAAGGGTATGCCTGAGGTCACACGGTGATTCGGAGATAAAAACCGCCATAGCCTCCGCAAAGTATCAACTTCGCTGTATCGCCAACAAGGGGACAACAATCCAATTCAGTGAGCTCAAGCCCCTCCAATCCTTGGAGGAGACTGTAGCCTTCTTAGAAGGTCGCGGCTTTTTGATAGCAAACAAGCCTAGGTTTGAGTCACAAATCACACCACTGACCTGTGAAGGGCCCGCTCAGGTACCAACTGACAATCCGGAGCTCCGCCCAGGCTCCATGCCAGAGCTAGATTCAGATGTGATGGATGTGCCTTTCCTTTTACGGCCGGGAGACAGTCTGGAGGGAGACCCGTGCCCCCCGCCAGAGCTAGATTCAGATGAGATGGATGTGCCTTTCCTTTTACGGCCAGTAGACAGTCGGGAGGGAGACCCATGCCCCACGCCAAAGCTAGATTCGGATGAGATGGATGTGCCTTTCCTTTTACGGCCGGTAGACAGTCGGGAGGGAGACCCGTGCCCTGAGCCTGACCACACAGGGAGCATTTCTGACCGCATAGGCAATGAGGAGGTCATGGATGGCAGCAATTTAAGTATCCAGAAAAGGGAATGGAAAGACAAAAACCGCACGGCTACCAAGGCCGCCGGATTGTACAAGCGTCACTCATTGAATCACCCCATGTTAAAGGGGTTCCACTCGTACCTAACAATTACCCATGGGGTCCCAAACTGTCAACAGGAGGTATCAAACGTAGCACGGTTTCTATTTTTTGTGAACCCAAAATCTGTAACTCTGGAGTACCTCGTAAAACCAAACCAGGTTAATAATTTTTTTCAACAACTTGGAAAACTCCATCTATCGAGCCAGACCTCCCTCAAAATGTTGAAGCATATACGGAGATTTACCATGTATCAGATGAGGGCTACCAAACTGAGACTAGAGAATCCTCAACTTTATAAGGCATGCGAAGTGTTCATGAATTTTACAACAGACCTTCAGAAATCATTGTACAAGGGAGCCTGCCGAGAGTCTGTAAGTAAAAGGTACACCGTTCAAAAGAGCCAATATTCAGCGCATTGTTACCAAACCTTGGATGTTGGTTAATTGCCTTTATTTTTCCCCACAGGTACGATCTATTGATGAAGCCATCAAAGTCACCCAAGGACTGCCAGATTATACTGGAGGAGGCAAGGCCAACATTTCTAGCTAGCATCGAGGCTGTGACAGATGGCGGATCAGAAGTAGATCGCCGGGAAGTGGTACTGTACCTCGAGGCCCTTCTGATTCTAAAACATCTCCAAAGACCAGGTGTTGTTCGTAACATGACGGTAAGTCGTCGGGCCCTGTGGGTCAGCGGTATTTGCTGAACCGGTTCAATATTTTTCCACCTTTTTTTTTCACATCGTAGGTTTCAGAGTGGAATGAGAGGATCCATCACACGTACCAAGGAAGACGCAAGACAATTGTGGGTGTGAAGACTCACAAGTGCTCCACCTCTCAGGTAGCAACTTTTGTACTTTCAGAGGAAGAGGAATCGGTAAGCTTTTCTCAAAGCCAGGGAACCCAGGCAACCCCACTCATTGTGGGGAGCAAAACACTCTCTTGTCCCCATGTAAAACCTTTTGGAGGGGTGCCCCCAGACTGGAGAGTAACATATATATATTTTTTTTCTTTTTCAGTGGTTCAATGCGTATGCGGAATATGTCAGACCGGTCTTTACCTTTGGCCGAAAGATTATCACAAACTTTTTCGTGACGTGTACCGGGAAGGTCATAAAAAATCCATCCATGAGACTCAAACGATACCATTCAAGGTAAGGTAGCCACAAGTCAAGTGACCCACAGCCATAAGTAGCAACCAGTACTAACAATGTGCTTTCCTCCGTAGCTACAACCTCCCAAACATCACCAGCCACCTTGTACGGCGGATTTGCGAGACATGGACTTTGTCACAATACACAGATTGCGAAAAGCGCTTGTTTGCACGCTACTTGGCACATACAAACGATGTGGCCGAGAGAGTTTACCGGGAGAAGACCCTGACCGATATGTGCCGTGCCCAAGAGCTAGTGTTCAACGCAGGAAATCATGAGGACGCAAAAATTATGTCGCCAGTAATGGCATCAACCAGTGAATTGGATAACGAGGTGGTAGACCTCACGGAAAGTGATACCGAGTCATCCGATTCTACTGAGGAGTATAGTCTCAAGAATATTCGGCTCATCCCAATCAGGAGAACAAAGCCCTTGTGAATATGTCAATTTTTATCTGACATTAATAAAATTATTCAAATGTACATTCATCTTTGCCTCTTTGACTTGCCTCACTTTTCTCCCACTTTGGGGACCCTTTCGGGGTACTCTGCAACATATTGAAGCCCCTCTTGGGTGGGGGTAAGGGGAAATGTGATTTTTTTTTTTCTCAGAAAATTGCCCAAAATTTTCCAAGTGTCAAGGACTCTTCCAGAAAAGCTTCCCCAGGCTTCTGGAAGTGTCCTCGGTACACCTCCAGCGGTTTCCCCCTGCCTGGAAGTCTGACACATGTCTGAAATTTTCAAAGTGTGAAAGTATGGTTTTTCACCCAAAATTCAACTTTCCGCCCATGAACCACAGACTTCACCCACACTTAGGTCACTGTCTTGGGGTACACCTCCAGTGCTATGTCACGGTCATCACTGTTGTCACAAAAAATTGACTTTTGTTTAGGCCAAGCAATTTGAGGACGGCACGGCAGCCAGCAGCCCGTACGGT